>NC_056744.1:320718035-320737516 GCF_019279795.1 Protopterus annectens | reverse complement strand
TCGAAGTATCTGGGAGGGTGGTGGTGGTGGAGAAGGGAAGTATACATATACATATATATATATATATATATATATATATATATATATATATATATATATATATATATATATATTTGACATATATGTATATATGGGTCTTCTTCAAATGAATGAAAATCCACATAACTGAAAACAACATTTCCGAGATGACATAGCCAAAACCTGAATTTAATGACAAACACAATGCCGAAGGATTTCACAAATGAGTATCCATGTAGCCAACCAGGAAATTTGCAGTTTACCCACTGTAGTGCGATCCCAGAGTTGGTATATTTAGTTAGGGGGGATGTGGGGGGCATAGCCCCATATCTGGGTGGGTTTGAGGTAGTGCAGTGTGTTTTGTTGTTAGGTGGTGGCTAACTGGATACTTACCCTTTGAAATGTTTAGGCATTGTAATCGTCTATTAAATTTATGTTTCGGTGAGGTCATGTCGGCAATGTCATCTTTGATAATGTGGGTTTTCATACATTTGAAGTAGACCCATATAATATATATATATTTGTTTCTTTCTTTCTTTACTTGACATTTGATAACCAGGAAAATCCAATAAGGTACAGATTACCCATTTTCAGTGGAGGCCCAGAGAGAAAAGCTACACACAAAGAATGATAAATAAGAATGTAAAATATACAATATTAAGAGGGAGAAAAATTACCCATGTAAAAATATTATATAGATTATAAAAAAATGCATGGTTGGATACAGGAATTTTACAAGCAGTAAAAATACATTACTAGATAAAAGACACTAATAGAATAAGAAAAATTACCTGTGCAATTGTTATATATAGATATGTTTATGCATCCATGTGAGTGTGTGTGTGTATCTATATATACAGATATGTATGTGTGCGTGGTGTATGAATATACATATACAACTGTGTGTGTTTCTATATATATATATGTGTATATATGTGTGTGCTTGTTTATATATGCATATGAGGGAGTATATATAGATAGATATATACATATATGTTTGCATGTTTGTGTCTGTAACTCTCTCTCACTCTATATATATATATATATATATATATATATATATATATATATATATATATATATATTATATATACATGTACACACACACAGTTCCAATACTGTTTGGGTCTTTGTCCCCCCATTTTCATGGCTTTGTCTAGATTTCTTGCTCAAAGAGGTTGAGAGGTATGATACATACATACATACATTTTTTATTTATTTTTTATTTATTTTACATTTGTTGACCGGGCTAGTCTAGCTGGACATATTTCCATTTTCAGTAGAGGCCCGAGGAGAAAAGCTCCACAGAAGTAAAAAAATGTATACATACATAAAAATCAAACATAGATGATAAGCCATTTAGGAAAAGGTTAGTAAAAACAGCAAAAATTCCAAAAATCTTCAAATAAGTTAGTCTAAAATTAATTACTTAGTACCACACACAGAGAAATTCCATACAACATCAAACAGGAAATTAAACATACTTAGAGATCAGGATGCAAAGATAATAAGTAAAGAAAGTGGAACAAAAGGAGGGGGTAGGGAGAAAAGGGCAAGAGGTGGAGAGAGTAGGTTAAGAAAGTTAGCAGGGAAAGAAGCAAGGGTGGGGATGAAAAGGGAGAAGAGAAAAGATAAGAGGAGAAAAGAGTAATAGAAGAGTAAGAGATGGTTTGAGATAAGAAGTAGTAGAACAAGGGTAATCAGGTTTACTACAAGGTTAATCAGGTTTACTACAGGAACAAAGCCAGTGGTTTTGGAGGTGTCGTTTAATGTTTTGTTTGAAAAGAGGCAGAGAAGAAATCATTGTTATGCTAGTAGGTAACAAATTCCATTTAGTACCAACAGAATTGGTGAAGAGGGAGTTACCAGCAGTATTGTTAGATTTTATAGAAGTAGTCAATAGTTTACTTGAAGAGCGGAGAGAGTTAAGATTGCTATAAGGGATTAAGAGTTGTGAGAGTACAGGAGTGTTATTTGGTTGGTACAGTATTTTATGGGCCAGAATGAGTTGATGGATAGTAAGATAGTTTTGAATTTCAAACCAGCCTAGTTGTTTCAAGTTAAGACAATGATGGGTTCTATAGGGGTTACCAGTAGCGAAGCGAGCAATACTATTGTAGCAGCTGGCTAAATTGTTAAGGTTGCTTTTCTTGAGGTTTGTAAAGATGGGTGAGGCATAAAGAAGAGTAGACATAAGATGGGAACGAGCAATCTTAGTTCTAGTAGCTGGTGTAAGAAATGGTCTAATTCGATACAAAGTTCCTATTTTTCTGTTGACTAGTTTTATGGAATTGTTAATGTGTTGGTCAAAAGAGATTATTATCAATGGTAATACCTAACAGTTTAGTTGTAGTGTCAGGTGAGATGACAGTAGCACTGTTAGAGGAGATATTAAAGTTTAAGGGTGAGGACCTGGAAGTGGGGGTAAAGAGAAGAAGTTTAGTTTTTTTGGCATTTAGTAAGAGGAGACGACTAGAGAACCATGTTTCTACAGTATTAAAGACATTTTGGGTATGTGAGATTAGTTCTGAAGTAGAAGATGCTGAGCAGATGAGTGTAGAATCATCAGCATATTGAATACATGTAGCTTGAGGGATTGTTGTTTGCAGATCATTAATGAAGAGGGACAAGAAGTGGGCCAAGGATAGAGCCTTGAGGAACTCCAATGGAAACAGGCAGGTAAGAGGAAATATGGTTATCCCATAGAACTGCCTGTTTTCTATTTGTGAGATAGGAATTGAACCATGTAATGGCTGAGGAATCGAAAGAGAGTGATTCAAGAGTCTTAAGTAATAAAGTGTGGTTCACCATATCAAATGCTTTAGAGAGGTCAATGAAGAGGGCAGAAGAGAGTAAGTTGTTATTACGGTTCTGATTAATGGTGTCTACAAAGGAGAGCAAGGCAGTAGTAGTACTGTGATATGGCCTAAAACCATGTTGACAGTCTGCTATAATATTGTGGAGAGACAGATATTGTACAAGTTGATGATGAATACATTTTTCTAGAATTTTGGCAAGGGTGAGAAGAGAGCAACTGGTCTATAATTTGAATAGTCATTGGAATTTCCACCTTTATGAAGTGGGATGATATGAGATGCTTTCCAGATATCAGGGATGATTTCTTCTTTGATGGTCCTATTTATGAGAATAGATATAGGATAAGCGATAACTTTGGCAGCCTTTTGTAGAAATAGTGAAGGGAGCTTGTCAGCAGAGGGGGTGCAAGGTTTTAGTTTAAGAAGGAGTCTATAAATGAACGTTGTAGAGATAGGTTGTAGTGAGAATTTCGAGGAGGTGTTAGTTATGTTGCTAGGTAGGCAGAAGTTGTTAGCATTTAGCTGTTTAGCTAGAGCTTGTATAGTATCAGTGAAGAAAGAGTTGAAAGCATCTGCAGTTTGTTGGGGGGAAACAGGGTCAGCATTGATTGGGGAAGGTGTTTTAGAGGTTCCTGGGGAGAGGAGCTTATTGACTGAGGACCAAAAGAGTTTAGAATTATTTAGGTGTTTTTGCTGTAGTTCAAGGTAGAATTTCTTTTTGTCAGTTATTACTGCCTTTTTAGTTAAATTTCTAAGCTGACGGAAGTGTAGAAGGTCAGGGTTGTTTCTGTGGGATCTCCATGAGGCCCAGACTTTATTTCTAGTAAGAATAAGTTTTTTTGTTTCATGGGAGAGCCAGGGGGCTGAATTGGATTTAATTCTAATGCTACGTTCAGGAGCATATTTATCAAGAATAGATAAAAAAGTTGTATTAAAGTGGATAACTGCATTTTCAAGAGGAAGTATTTTTAAGGCATTCCAATTACATGAACCAAGTTCTGTCTGAAATAGGTCAGGATTAAAATTTTTGATGGAGCGTACTTTCCTTGTAATATGGGGTATAGTACAATCAGTCTTTTCCCTAGTTATGAAGGTTAAAGAGTGATCACTAACATCATCAGGCAGGGTTCCTGTTTTATAGTTGTGTTCAACTCTGTTTATAAGTATCCAGTCTAGGATGCTTTCTCTATTACTATGTTTATTATGCCTGGTTGTACAGGTTATAGTTTGGGTAAAGCTATGTAGGTTGATATGAGAAGAAGGGTTTTCAGCATTTATGCTATTCCAGTCTATGTTAAGGTCACCTAGTATAATAGTTTCTTGTGGATAGGTAGCTGATACCCAACTGAGATAATTCTCAAGGATAGGTATGTTGTTACCAGGAGGCAGGTACATGCAGATGATATAAAGGGATTTTTTGGAATTTAATTGAAGTTTAGCTATGATTGCTTCTATTTTGTTGTCTTGAGTTGGAGAGTTTGGAAGGGTAGTGATATTTAGATGATTTTTATAAAGGATGGCAACACCACCACCTTTACGGTTGGAGCAGTCGAGTCTTACTATACTATAGCCCTGGGGAATAATTTCAGTATCTTTGGTAGTAGGTTTTAACCAGGTTTCTGAGAGGCAGAGAATATCAAATGATTGAGTATGTAGGAGGGCATGCAGGTGTGGTATTTTATTGTTTATGCTTTGGATATTAAGATGGCCTATTAAGAAGGTGTTATTAGGTTTAGGTGTAGACACTAGGGGAAGGGAAGTAGGACCAGGGTTAGGGTGGATATCTCCATCTAGGAGGGAAGGATTAGTAGTTTTGTTACAGAGGTTAATCATTAGAAGGGTTTGAATTTTAGTTTTGTTCTCAGAATGTACTGCATAGTTGAGGTGTGAGAGTCTATGGAATTTAGGTAAGTGATAATTAGGGGTAGAAGAAATATTTGGGAATGGTCTAAGTGGAAGGAGAAATCTTGCTGTGTGTTTGCTAGGGTGGTAGTGTTGTACATAAAGTGGTTTTTCAAAGTAGGACAGGAGGTACATTGAGCATAGGGTGGAAAGAAGTAGAAGTGAGATTAAGAGCTGGGTAGTATGGTAGGAAGCCATTGTAAGAGGAATAGGAGTATAATAGACAGAATATAAGAAAGTATAAGTTGAGATAGTATAGTGTGTTGTATTTCTGAAAGGTTAGAATTAGAACCAGGAGAAATAAAGAGGGGATAGGAATAACCCAGAAAAGGGAGTTAGATAAGGTGAGGTTAACATAAAAGGAAATAATAACACAGAAAGAGGAGTTAGATAAGGTGAGGTTGAGGTGGGCTGGAGAAGTGAAAGGAAATAGGAAAGGAGAAGTAAAGAGATGAGTGGGAGTGGAGAGAGGGTATTGGATATAGGGCGGAGTGATAGGATTGGATGGCTAGTATAGGGGTGTGTCAAAGTAGGTTTAAGTTGAGGACCCCAGGGGGTGGGTGGGAATTGGGGGTAGGGGGGGGAGCGGAGTGAGCCAGAGGCGGAGCGGGTAGAACCAACTGAAGGTGGACTAGAAAGGAGACAATCAGAAATGCAGGTGAATTTGAAGGGAATAGAAAGATAGCTTTCAGCAGTAGGATGAAAGAAGTTATGTAAACATACAGTCGGAGAGAAGAAAGAAGATGATAGTGTAGCAGGTGAGGATTTGGCAGGTTACAGCAGTGAGAAACAAAGAAAACTACAGCTAGCAGGGAGCTGGATAGACAGCAAGGTAGGTACAGAGACTAAGGGGATCAGAAGACCAAAACCCTAACCTTGCAGGCTTAAACAGGGATAGTCAGAGGCAGTAGAAGCAGTTGGGAAATAACCAGTGAGAGTAGACTGCGATCTACTGGAAAGTGTAGGTAGTTGAAGAGTGATAGGGGCAGCAGAAATAGGATAGCGAAGAGTTGTAGGAAGTAAGAATAGAGAAAATAGCTAAAAAGTAAGGGTGAGAAGGAGTAGTGTGGGTCGAGAAGAGGAGAGGTACTGGCTGCTAGGCTCTAAGACATAGGCAAATTGTTAAGACTCTTTAGGTTGACCTAATAGGAGGCTATAAACAGGCAACAGAGCCCAGAACCTACTTTCTGTTCCTTGAAAGGATAGAAGTTAGGGAACCAGCAACTTTCAATCCTGTAGGCAGGGCCAAGTTCGTCCAGTAGGAAGGTAAACAGGACAGGAAGCAGTAGAGATCAAGCTAGAAATCTAGGGAGACAGATAAGACAGTTTTGGTAGGAAGGGAATAAAAAGAGACAGGGTTAGCATGGATGTTCAAATACAAGCAGTACAAGAGAAAAAATAAAAACAGTACAACTAAACCAGCTAAGCAGCAAAAGGCAATTAGTTTATATCTAAAAACCACCTTTAGCAAGTTAATGTCTAAATACTGTTTAAAATATCACATAGCAGGTAAACCAAGTATAATGACTGTAGGTAGTACAAAAAACAGCACTAAAAAGCTAAGCAATAATATTAAACTATACTGTTCTTTCTGAAAGTAGCGTCTAGAGTGTAGGGTTGATAATTACATAATGTGGATAATTAGTAATACAGGCAGTATGCGTCATATGGGAGATAGTGGGTTGAATAATTTCTAGATATGGCGTATTGACTGTTTACTACGATAAACACCAAGTTGTACAGCCAGTAAGCTCCACGAGGGAGTCGCTAGAAATGCTAAGATAAGATGTAAGATCACAGTTTGGAAAGAAGGTTAAAAAACCGCAAAGATAATGTAAATGTACTGTAATAATAAAAGCTAGATAATATAATATATTGTAATATTAATAGCTAGAAACGCTGATTCAATAAAGGCTCACATTAGGGAGCGCACAGTGAATAGAAAAGAACAAGAAAGGTTTAGTTCACTTTGCGACGGCAGCACGCAAATTAATGCAAATGTAAGCGCCACGTGGGTGTCGCAGTTTCTGAAGCACTAACACTACAGATATAGTAGCAGTCTAAGGATGTTCTATATGCTTAGAAGTGCGCCAAAAAGAGAAGGTTAAAATACCGCAAAGATAATGTAATGTACTGTAATAATAAAAGCTAGATAATATAATATATTGTAATATTAATAGCTAGAAACGCTATGATTCAATAAAGGCTCACATTAGGGAGCGCACAGTGAATAGAAAAGAGCAAGAAAGGTTTAGTTCACTTTGCGACGGCAGCACGCCAATTAATGCAAATGTAAGCGTCACGTGGGTGTCGCAGTTTCGGAAGCACTAACACTACAGATCTAGTAGCAGTCTAAGGATGTTCTAAATGCTTAGAAGTGCGCCAAAAAGAGAAATCAAAAGCATAGTCCAAATAAAGTAACACCAGCTAGAAGCTATTCATTAGCTACCATAAATAACCGTGCAGGTATTAAGACAGGGTTTGTTGACAGCATAACAATTCCTTATATATGCTCAAAAGAAATCAAAGCAATAACAGTTATACACGAATGATAATATCCATAACAGTTGTAATCATTAAGCGTGCAGGTATTAAGACACGGTTTTTAGCACTTTAACAAACTATTAGTGTTACTCGTTTGGTACAGCATAGAAACAGTTACAAAACGGAATATATTATCCGTAACAGGAGAACAGCATCTTAAGGAATAAAGCTGTTAGTCCATAACACAAGATTCTGTGATACAAAATAAAGTTGACTTCTTTGGATAATTCGGCAAACACTGTAGAATTCAATTCAGCGTGCTGGTACAGATAAGTGACAACAATGCAGTAGCAGGTTCCAGTTAATAGGGCATCAGCAGCAGTTTCTAAAGTACAAGTTTAGCACTCCAAATTAAGGTAACCTACCAGAGTAAGCAAGCCTGGGCAGGAGCTAGCAGCAGCCAGAGACCTGGAAAGGTGGAGGGCAGTAAAAGGAGTGCCGCAGGTGCAGGAAGGAGTATTAGTACATATATGTTTGTTTGTTTGTGTGTGTGTGTGTGTGTGTGTATATATATATATATATATATATATATATATATATATATATATATATATATATATATATATGTATATAGTGTGTGTGTATGTATATGTATGTTTAATGTACCTGGGTGTATCTATATATAAATATATGTATGTATGGGTGTGGTGTGTGTATAGATATATCTATGTAATATTTGTACATATACATACATATACACAATAACACAGCCCTCCACACTTTCTAACAAGTTAGACTTTATTAGTTGATTATGTAATGTAGTTGAACCTGTTATGGATGACATGAACCAAGCCAGAAAAAAAAAAAAAATAAAAGATCTCTTTCCCTGAAGGTATTTCAATTAATTAATTAATTAAATTAAGTTACTTATTTCTTTATTTTAAGGTGACTTCCCCGATCTGTATAAGGCAGGCAGGGAAAATCATAAGTTAATTGAAGGGATTTATGTGGATAAAAAGAAGAATGCCCCAAGGAAAGTAGTGTTATTGGTTGAAAGCCCTTGCAAAAAATCTATTTATATCTGGCTCAGCTGGACTAACCCAGTTAACAAATGTCAAATAAATAAATCTTTTACATCCTGGTGACTGTGATTTTTGGTTACCGGACACTTTTACATTTATGTTACAGCTGAGAGATAATCCACACCATGTACGCTGAAGCAGTATCTCCCTCACAAGATTCCCAGGCTGATGCGTTAAGTCAGTGGTGCACTTTATATAGTGATAGGATTTGTTGCTATGCCTACCATAGGTTCATAGGTGTTTACTAGGTTAATGACCATAAGGGCCTTTTTAAGCTAGCCATGCATCCCAAATCTTTGACAATTTCTGCTCCCTTGATAAGGGTAAGCATGAGCCTAGGAGATGAACCATTTACAAGTTACCTGTTTGCATTAGAGACATAGTTGCCAAACCAGGGATGAATTTCCAGTTTCTCATCCAATTGCACTTGAATTAGGTTAGGGAGGAACTCTGCTTCACATGGATGGGGAGCCTGTTCCATAGACAGGGTTGTCTCTGGGATACCTACCTATCTCTCCAGCAGGTCCTATTTATATCACAGGCAAGGTTTAAGTCTTTAGAATGGGTAATTCTGGTACTATTTGTTTTGTGGATATGAGGAGGTCCATCAGAGTGGGGTCTGACAATGCCCTGTATGCAGGCATAGATCTCCCCTCAAAAGCCTGTAGGAGACAGGATACAGGGACAGAGCCTTGAGGTGGTCTGCACAGGACATATTACTGATATCAATCTGGGGTTGACCCCTTTTACAAATTGAAGGCTGGCTTATTCATGCAGGAGACTGGGTGTGCAATATACACTGATCAGATAAGCTTACTCAAGAAGGAGGGGGAGGGAGAAAGTCTGCTTCTTTTCAATACCACCAAGAAAAAATGGCTTTCTTTACAAAGATAATTGGAAGTATCTGTGTATTAGGTATGCAGTGATGTAAGCTCCCCTGTGATCTAAACTGGAGTTACCCCAACTCCAGATACTGTCACTTGGTGACTGTAAACCCTAAACAGATGCACCCCCCCCCCAAAAAAAAAAAACTTTGGCTTGGCGTCTCTTATTTATAAGCAAGATGTCATTTGGGCTAATGAAACTCTTCAAAACAACATTACACTTTTGGATCCCTGATTTGATGGTAAACTTTCTGTCTCATTTAGTAGTGCACTGGTCTGCTTGAAGCATTGGGCCTATGTTTTTGAAAAAAAACACTTTTCATTTGGATGGGAGGTCATTGGCTGGGTAAGGAGGAATATCATCCAGAACCCCCTCATATTGTATAACTGCAGCCACGGCTACTTACACCAGAGCCAAATTGCTTAGAAAGTATTGTTACATTGGTAGCTTTGCTCTCTATGAAATGTGCCCTCTTCTTTAGTCATGTCTGCTATTTCTCTTTTCTTAATATATAAATAACTCTTTTTGTATTTGTAAACAAGTGTATGGAACATGCATGCACCTGTTATGCTGTTGCTTTTTTTCTGTTATAAATTTGAATGCCATGTCTGTTAATACAGTTTTCTAATAAAAAAAAATAGATGTATGGCTATGCATGGCTCAGCTATTTTGAAAAGGAGGGTGAAGGGATAATGGTTTCAGGGTGCAATATTTAAGAAGATTTTTTTCCTTACCAGTTTGCAAATTAATTTGTAGAGACCGCTGACATAAAAGTGGAGATAGATCCTGCAGAGTTAGAATGGGTTAAAGATGAAAGGTAACAAGAAAAACATAAAGTGGACCTAAGGTGTGATGTTATAGTCAAAATCTGCTCTCTAATAAAGGAGTTGCCCAGTATATCACATAGTGAGTGCACAATTTAAATCAACCACCAAATATTTTTTAGTAGCCTTGAAACACAATTTGGGATAGTTTTGTAACATAATTTGTTTCTTGCCATTCTGCATTGCCTTTCAGGCAATAAGGAAGCTTGTTAGCTATTCTTGTCCCCAAGTACTTCTTCCAGTGATATAATTTTGGTCCTTTTTGCAGCCAAATGATTTTCACCATTACTGTAACCACCTGTCAATTAATCAGTAGTACACTGCCTGGGGTTAGAACATAGGATACAGAAAAGCAGGAAAGTGGAGTTAATTGTATGAGGTTTGCAAAATATAAGAAGATTATCAACAACACTGAGGGATTGTTGATACTCTTCTTATAGTTTAATGTAAAAATCCACTGCCAATCATTAGCGGACCGGAGTTCTGCTGTGGCGACCTCTAACCGAAAAAGCCGAAAGGCATAACATCAACAATACTAAGGGAATATTGATTTTGAGGGCAATGAGTTAGAGATTGAAATTTGCTATGCTGTCCTAGGTGGTAATTTGACAACAGAATCGATCCCTGTTATAACTAGAGGAAGGACCCGAAAAGCAAACACTTTCCCTTAAGATCAGGCTAGTAATGACAAAGATACACCACTGTAAGCACTAAAGATCGGTTCTTCTAGACTGCTGATCTCTAGTGCTTATATTATATAGTAAAACACGTGTTGTTATAGAACAATACATGTAATAACTCCTGAAAGTAATGGAAGATAGGGCACAGACACCACTGTAAGCACTAGAGATTGGCTCCACTGTAAGCACTAGAGGTCGGCTCTTCCGAGACTGCTGATCTCTAGCGCTTACATCATATAGTAAAAGCACATGTCTGTTGGAACAGCTGTTAAATATTACAGCAACTGATTGCAAATGTTAATAGAATACTAAGTTATGCATCAACAAGTATTGCTAAGAAAGATAAAAAATCAAGGATGACATGCTGGCAATTAAGGACCAACTGCAATATTCTGTAATGTACCTGGTGGATAAATTATGTAGCAGAACACACAAAAAAAATGAAAACTCGGGGCAAGATGAAAGATGAACAGTAAGTTAAGAGGTTATGAATGCGTGTTTTGCGGGTGGGGCATGGGGTGGTGCCATAAATAGAGTTCTGGTATCAGGGGAACGCGAGGAACAAATATGAACGGATTTCTTGATTTTTAAGTGGCAAAATTTAAACTTATTTTCAAAGAAATATAAAAGCTGTGCGGCAAATTCCTGTAACAAGCAGCATTTTAAGACGGCATTTAGTTGTCTTTTATAATTGCTAATGAAATGGAAAACAGTTGCAGTTTTGATACTTGTGCTTACTAAGCAACAGAAACAGGCAGAAAAAAAACAATCACCGGGGCTTACTTTATAAATCAAATTATTAAATGTGCTGTAAATAGAACTTGTTGAATTTACCTGCAAGTCCAATACAGAAGTAACTCGCTACATGGGAACTCAAACATCAAGTGTTCCGTTCTACACAGATTACATACAGGACCGAAATAGAAATGTTTAAAGAAAGTTAATGCCGTGGGTGGGATTGTTTGTGACATCACGTGTGATGTCTCAAAGAGGGCGGTGATTAGCAAAGTGGGTGGCAATGTTTATGCCTCGGTCCGAGGAAAAGAAATGATTTATGAAATGAGCCAGTGTCCCTTTAAGTGCTGGTTTCAAAGATAAGTTGGGATTGAGTCCAGGGAGTAGATGAGCTTGTAACTCTACAATCCATTTCATCTCATAGAGTCTCATGTGCAGTCTATGACAGAAGAATACCAAAGAAGCTGAAAAGTAAGGTGTACAAGACAGTGATGCGAACAATACTACTGTATGGTACAGAAACCTGGGTAGTAATCAGAGCAGAAGAATAAGCTAGAGGTGATGGAAATGAAGTGCCTCAGAAGGGTGGTAGGATGCACACTGTGGGACAGATGAAGAAATGAGGACATAAGAGCAGAAGCCAAAGTAACTCCAATTTCAGAAAAGATCAAAGAGCACAGATTACGGTTGTTTGGACATGTATATTGGGGACTGTATTTGGTGTAAGCTCTGTGGATTTTATCAATAAAGTATTTGCTGACATCCGTGGCTCCAGCAGTTTTGGCACTTTACTTTGTTTTTGGTTTCTTTTGTGCCAATTATCCTTTTGGAATTCTTGGGACTTGGACACATGTGCAGAAGAGCAGAAGACAATCTGGTGAAGAAGATTTGGGACAGGCAGGAAGAAGATAAGAGGAAACAGGGCGTCCAGCAAAGAGGTGGATGCAGTTTATAAAAGAAGATCTGTGACAGTCAGGCATGAGTTTCAAAAAAGGCAGGAGTGTGGCACTGAATCGAGAGAGCTAGCAACAGTTAACATGATACCCTGACCCCTTTGTAGAAAATGGGAAAAAGGGGGGGGGGGTTGATGAGGATGTTGATGATGACATATGAAAGAAAAAAATGGCGAAGTTTAAAGAAAAATCTTTCGGCTTCTCCGGGTAGGGACTGCCACAGTGGATCACTAGTCCCCAGATTGATTGGCAATGGAGTTTTTATGGTGACGAGTTGCCAGCCTGGCAATGTACCTTCACAGAAGGCACATACACACACTCACACCTACCTGCATGTCTTTATTAAATAATGTCTTAGTTATGAAGAATTGAAGGATTTACGCTAACCATGGACAGCAGCACACTTGCTCAGTAGTGGTGTTCAATCTTTATCTGTGATCACTTTCTTGACATATATATTGCACCTTCTGCCATTGTGTGTGTGTTTATTTATTTAGTTATTTAGTTTGTTTACCAGGTTAGTACACTGATTCTTTGGCTGCATGATTCCCCATCCAAAAAAAAAATATAAACATTCTGATCGATTGCTTACTCTAAAGTATGCATATATATTTTTAATACATTTAATGTAATTCTCACCATTATGCACTGCATTGTGAATGAAGAGTGCACCATGGCCACATAACTTAACTGATTAATAAATGAAAAATAAAATAAACATTTCTGAAAATGCAGTAGAACCCTAACTTATCTGATCATCTTAGGAAATGCAAATTCCTCACAACCTCTTACTGGATAAAATCTGGACAAAGCCTGACAAAGTGGGGGACAAAGGCCCAAAACAGGGACATATTTTAAATATTGCCCTTAGAAAGGTGCTACAATAACAGTCTAAAAGACAAATTTATATCATTATGTAGTGACTTCATTCTTCAACTCATCCCTGTAATTTGCCAGAAAATCATAAATTTTATGAGGACCAGACCAAAGATCTGTGGCAAAAACCTGGACAGTTGAGAGGTATACTTCATAGAACCAGTGCTCAGATAGGCAACATATCACAAAGAAAGCAGTAAAACAGTTTAAATCTTTTTTTCATCCCAGTTGTTGGCAATACCATAATAATAAAGCAACAGAAATGATGTATATTCCTATACTGATGGATACTTGCACACTTGTTCATCATTTTCCATTCATATGCTGTCCACAATCCCCTCCGATTTGAAAGAATGTGTATTTACTGAAGTAATATGGCAAACCACAGTGTCTGAAACCATTTTTTAACTCAAGTTACAGAAAAAAAAACCAGACGGAACCATAAAACAAATTAAAAGATTTTACCGCAATTACGGAAAGACGGAACCGCAACCGCGGCATTATTGCAAGCGGCAGGTGACTGGAGAAATGTTTAACAATATCATACCATAAGAGGAAGATAATTCATTTTTTTCTGGTGATGTGCCTTAACACTTTTTTTCCATTCTGTTTTTTTAACTATGAAGCCAGAATCTGAAATTACTTCCTGCTTTAAACTTCATTCCTCTGCGTTTTCTTTGAAGCAGCTGCTGCGGTGATGATCTTACTGAGACACACACAAACACATTCACACACACACATAAACAATAAAAGTAAAACCACAAGTGGAATAAAAGAAGACAATGGTCAAAGTGGTATTTGATAACTAGCAAAACAGAAAGCCCTGAAATCACCTCCTGTTATAGGTCACAGATTGCTGGATTTGCGATCCTTACTGTTTTAAACTGGCATTTACAAATGAGTAAGTGATAGGAACATAAAAACAAAAGGTAGTTGATACTGGGAGCCAAAATGGGATTGGAATTTAAGAGTTACAGGATATTCAAAAAAAAATGATACTGTGGGAGGAAACATTAGTGACGTGATAAACTAGGCGTTACTTTGGTCAGCAGTAGTGTGGACCCGAATTTTAAACACTGGGATTGTCCCTTTAAGAGATGCATGATCCTTGCAAGTACTGAGAATAAGATACACATCGATCCTTAGGAGATGCCTGATCCTTGCAGGTACTGAGAATAAGATACACATCCATCCTTAGGAGATACAAGAACTTTGCAATTACTGAGAATAAGATACACATCCATCCTTAGGAGATGCTTGAACCTTGCAAGTACTGAGAATAAGATACACATCGATCCTTTGGAGATGCGTGATCTTTGCAGGTACTGAGAATAAGATACACATCAATCCTTAGGAGATGCTTGTTCCGTGTAAGTGCTAAGAATAAGATACACATCGATCCTTAAACGATCCGTGATCCTTGCAAGTACTGAGAATAAGATACACATCAATCCTTAGGAGATGCGTGATCCTTGTAGGTACTGAGAATAAGATACACATCGATCCTTAGGAGATGCCAGATCCTTGCAAGTACTGAGAATAAGATCCACATCGATCCTTAGGAGATGCGTGATCCTTGCAGGTACTGAGAATAAGATACACATTGATCCTTAGGAGATGCGTGATCCTTGCAGGTACTGAAAATAAGATCCACATTGATCCTTAGGAGATGCCAGATCCTTGCAAGTGCTGAGAATAAGATACACATCGATCCTTAGGACATGCATGATCCTTGCAAGTACTGAGAATAAGATACACATCAATCCTTAGGAGATATCAGATCCTTGCAGGTACTGAGAATAAGATATGCATCAATCCTTAGGAGATGCCTGATCCTTGCAAGTACTGATAATAAATACACATCAATGCTTAGGAGATGCCAGATCTTTGCAAGTACTGAGAATAAGACATACATCAGTCCTTAGGAGATGCGTGATCCATGCAAGTACTGAGAATAAGATACACATCAATCTTTAGCAGATGCCAGATCTATGCAAGTACTGAGAATAAGATACACATCAATCCTTAGGAGATGCGTTATCCTTGTAGATACTGAGAATAAGATACACATTGATTATTAGGAGATGCACGATTCTTGCAGGTACTGAGAATAAGATACACATCGATCCTTAGGAGATGCCAGATGTTTGCAAATACTGAGAACAAGATACACATCGATCCTTATAAGATGCATGATCCTTGCAAATACTGAGAATAAGATACACAACAATCCTTAAGAGATGCCAGATCCTTGCAAGTACTGAGAATAAAATACACATCAATCCTTAGGAGATGCCAGATCTTTGCAAGTACTGATAATAAGATACACATCGATCCTTAGGAGATGCGTGATCCTTGTAAGTACTGAGAATAAGATACACATCGATCCTTAGGAGATGCGTGATCCTTGCAGGTACTGAGAATAAGATAGACACTGATTATTAGGAGATGCATGATTTTTGCAGGTACTGAGAATAAGATACACATCGATCCTTAGGAGATGCCAGATGCTTGCAAGTACTGAGAATAAGATACACATCAATCCTTAGGAGATGCCAGATCCTTGCAAGTACTGAGAATAAGATACACATCAATCCTTAGGAGATGCTTGATCCTTGCAGGTACTGAGAATAAGATACACATAGATCATTAGGAGATGCACGATTCTTGCAGGTACTGAGAATAAGATACACATCAATCCTTATGAGATGAATGATCTTTGCAAGTACTGAGAATAAGATACACATCGATCCTTAGGAGATGCCAGATCCTTGCAAGTACTGAGAATAAGATACACATCAATCCTTAGGAGATGCGTTATCCTTGCAGGTTCTGAGAATAAGATACACATTGATCATTAGGAGATGCATGATCCTTGCAAGTACTGAGAATAAGATACACATCAATCCTTAGGAGATGCCAGATCCTTGCAAGTACTGAGAATAAGATACGCATCAATCCTTAGGAGACGCTTGATCCTTGCAGGTACTGAGAATAAGATACACAAAGATCATTAAGAGATGCACGATTCTTGCATGTACTGAGAATAAGATACTCATCAATCCTTAAGAGATGCATGATCCTTGCAAGTACTGAGAATAAGACACACATCAATCCTTAGGAGATGCCAGATCCTTGCAAGTACTGAGAATAAGATACACATCAATCCTTAGGAGATGCGTGATCCTTGCAGGTACTGAGAATAAGATACACATCGATCATTAGGAGATGCACGATTTTTGGAGGTACTGACAATAAGGTACACATCGATCCTTAGGAGATGCCAGATTCTTGCAAGTACTGAGAATAAGATACACATCAATCCTTAGGAGATGCCAGATCCTTGCAAGTACTGAGAATAAGACACACATCAATCCTTAGGAGACGCCAGATCCTTGCAAGTACTGAGAATAAGATACACATCGATCATTAGGAGATGCCAGATGCTTGCAAGTACTGAGAATAAGATACACATCAATCCTTAAAAGATGCGGGATCCTTGCAGGCACTGAGAATAAGATACACATCGATTATTAGGAGATGCATGATTCTTGCAGGTACTGAGAGTAAGATACACATTGATCCTTAGGAGATGCCAGATGCTTGCAAGTACTGAGAATAAGATACACATCCATCCTTAGGAGATGCATGATCCTTGCACATACTGAGAATAAGATACACATCAATCCCTAGGAGATGCCAGATCCTTGCAAGTACTTAGAATAAGATACACATCAATCCTTAGGAGATGCCAGATCTTTGCAAGTACTGAGAATAAGATACACATCGATCCTTAGGAGATGCGTGATCCTTGTAAGTACTGAGAATAAGATACACATCGATCCTTAGGAGATGCGTGATCCTTGCAGGTACTGAGAATAAGATACACATTGATTATTAGGAGATGCACAGTAATTGCAGGTACTGAGAATAAGATACACATCGATCCTTAGGAGATGCCAGATGCTTGCAAGTACTGAGAGTAAGATACACATCGATCCTTAAGAGATGCATGATCCTTGCAAGTACTGAGAATAAGATACACATCAATCCTTAGGAGATGCCTGATCCTTGCAGGTACTGAGAATAAGATACACATCCATGCTTAGGAGATGCCAGATCCTTGCAAGTACTGAGAATAAGACACACATCAATCCTTAGGAGACGCCAGATCCTTGCAAGTACTGAGAATAAGATACACATCAATCCTTAGGAGATACATGATCCTTGCAAGTACTGAGAATAAGATACACATCAATCCTTAATAGATGCGGGATCCTTGCAGGCACTGAGAATAAGATACACATCGATTATTAGGAGATGCATGATTCTTGCAGGTACTGAGAGTAAGATACACATTGATCCTTAGGAGATGCCAGATGCTTGCAAGTACTGAGAATAAGATACACATCCATCCTTAGGAGATGCATGATCCTTGCACATACTGAGAATAAGACACACATCAATCCTTAGGAGACGCCAGATCCTTGCAAGTACTGAGAATAAGATACACATCGATCATTAGGAGATGCCAGATGCTTGCAAGTACTGAGAATAAGATACACATCAATCCTTAAAAGATGCGGGATCCTTGCAGGCACTGAGAATAAGATACACATCGATTATTAGGAGATGCATGATTCTTGCAGGTACTGAGAGTAAGATACACATTGATCCTTAGGAGATGCCAGATGCTTGCAAGTACTGAGAATAAGATACACATCCATCCTTAGGAGATGCATGATCCTTGCACATACTGAGAATAAGATACACATCAATCCCTAGGAGATGCCAGATCCTTGCAAGTACTTAGAATAAGATACACATCAATCCTTAGGAGATGCCAGATCTTTGCAAGTACTGAGAATAAGATACACATCGATCCTTAGGAGATGCGTGATCCTTGTAAGTACTGAGAATAAGATACACATCGATCCTTAGGAGATGCGTGATCCTTGCAGGTACTGAGAATAAGATACACATTGATTATTAGGAGATGCACAGTAATTGCAGGTACTGAGAATAAGATACACATCGATCCTTAGGAGATGCCAGATGCTTGCAAGTACTGAGAGTAAGATACACATCGATCCTTAAGAGATGCATGATCCTTGCAAGTACTGAGAATAAGATACACATCAATCCTTAGGAGATGCCTGATCCTTGCAGGTACTGAGAATAAGATACACATCCATGCTTAGGAGATGCCAGATCCTTGCAAGTACTGAGAATAAGACACACATCAATCCTTAGGAGACGCCAGATCCTTGCAAGTACTGAGAATAAGATACACATCAATCCTTAGGAGATACATGATCCTTGCAAGTACTGAGAATAAGATACACATCAATCCTTAATAGATGCGGGATCCTTGCAGGCACTGAGAATAAGATACACATCGATTATTAGGAGATGCATGATTCTTGCAGGTACTGAGAGTAAGATACACATTGATCCTTAGGAGATGCCAGATGCTTGCAAGTACTGAGAATAAGATACACATCCATCCTTAGGAGATGCATGATCCTTGCACATACTGAGAATAAGATGCACATCAATCCCTAGGAGATGCCAGATCCTTGCAAGTACTTAGAATAAGATACACATCAATCCTTAGGAGATGCCAGATCTTTGCAAGTACTGAGAATAAGGTACACATCGATCCTTAGGAGATGCGTGATCCTTGTAAGTACTGAGAATAAGATACACATCGATCCTTAGGAGATGCGTGATCCTTGCAGGTACTGAGAATAAGATACACATCGATCCTTAGGAGATGCCAGATGCTTGCAAGTACTGAGAGTAAGATACACATCGATCCTTAAGAGATGCATGATCCTTGCAAGTACTGAGAATAAGATACACATCAATCCTTAGGAGATGCCTGATCCTTGCAGGTACTGAGAATAAGATACACATCCATGCTTAGGAGATACAAGAACCTTGCAAGTACTGAAAATAAGATACACATCCATCCTTAGGAGATGCGTGATCCTTGCAGGTACTGAGAATAAGATACACATTGATTATTAGGAGATGCACGATACTTGCAGGTACTGAGAATAAGATACACATCGATCCTTAGGAGATGCCAGATGCTTGCAAGTACTGAGAATAAGATACACATCAATCCTTAAGAGATGCATGATCCTTGCAAGTACTGAGAATAAGATACACATCGATCCTTAGGAGATGCCTGATCCTTGCAGGTACTGAGAATTTAAAA
>NC_056744.1:320664740-320717535 GCF_019279795.1 Protopterus annectens | reverse complement strand
TAAAAAAAATTTCATTTTGGGAAGTAAGGGTCTAGAATAAGATCCCCCCTTTTGGGAGCCCCCCAAAAATGATTTAACAAAAAAAATTCGTTTTAAAGGAATTTTAAGTACAAAAAAAAAATTCCTTAGGAGAGATGATCTTTGCAAGTACTGAGAATAAGATACACATTGATCCTTAGGAGATGCATGATCCTTGCAGGTACTGAGAATAAGATACACATCGATAATTAGGAGATGCATGATCCTTGCAGGTACTGAGAATAAGATGCACATCAATCCTTAGGAGATGCATGATCCTTGCAAGTACTGAGAATAAGATACACATTAATCCTTAGGTGATGCCTGATCCTTGCAGGTACTGAGAATAAGATACACATCAATCCTTAGGAGATGCGTGATCCTTGCAAGTACTGAGAATAAGATACACATCAATCCTTAGGAGATGCGTGATCCTTGCAGGTACTGAGAATAAGATACACATCAATCCTTAGGAGATGCGTGATCCTTGCAAGTACTGAGAATAAGATACACATCAATCTTTAGCAGATGCTAGATCCTTGCAAGTACTGAGAATAAGATACACATCGATCCTTAGGAGATGCATGATCCTTGCAGGTCCTGAGAATAAGATACACATCGATCCTTAGGAAATGCCAGATCTTTGCAAGCACTGAGAATAAGATACACATCAATCCTTAGGAGACGCGTGATCCTTGCAGGTATTGAGAATAAGATACACATCAATCCTTAGGAGATGCGTGATCCTTGCAGGTACTGAGAATAAGATACACATCAATCTTTAGGAGATGCCAGATCCTTGCAAGTACTGAGAATAAGATTCACATCGATGCTTAGGAGGTGCCAAATCTTTGCCAGTACTGAGAATAAGATACACATCAATCTTTAGCAGATGCGTGATCCTTGCAAGTATTGAGAATAAGATACACATCGATCATTAGGAGAGGCACGATTCTTGCAGGTACTGAGAATAACATACACATCGATCCCTAAGAGATGCCAGATGCTTGCAAGTACTGAGAATAAGATACACATCAATCCTTAGGAGATGTCAGATCATTGCAAGTACTGAGAATAAGATACACATCGATCGTTAGGAGATGCCAGATGCTTGCAAGTACTGAGAATAAGATACACATCAATCCTTAGGAGATGTATGATTCTTGCAGGTACTGAGAATAAGATACACATCGATCCTTGGGAGATGCCAGATCCTTGCAAGTACTGAGAATAAGATACACATCGATCCTTTGGAGATGCGTGATCCTTGCAGGTACTGAGAATAAGATACACATCGATCCTTAGAGATCCGTGATCCTTGCACGTACTGAGAATAAGATACACATCAATACTTAAGAGATGCGTGATTCTTGCAAGTACTGAGAATAAGATACACATCAATCCTTAGGAGATGCCTGATCCTTGCAGGTACTGAGAATAAGATACACATCGATCCTTAGGAGATGCCTGATCCTTGCAAGTACTGAGAATAAGATACACATCAATCCTTAGGAGATACCAGATCCTTGCTAGTACTGAGAATAAGATACACATTGATCCTTGTGAGATGCGTGATCCTTGCAAGTACTGAGAATAAGATACACATCGATCCTTGGTAGATGCGTGATCTTTGCAAGTACTGAGAATAAGATACACATTGATCCTTAGGAGATCTGTGATCCTTGCAGGTACTGAAAATAAGATACACATCGATCCTTAGGAGATGCGTGATCCTTGCAGGTACTGAGAATAAGATACACATCAATCCTTAGGAGATGCGTGATCCTTGCAAGTACTGAGAATAAGATACACATCAATCCTTAGGAGATGCGTGATCCTTGCTGGTACTGAGAATAAGATACACCTCAATCCTTAGGAGATGCGTGATCCTTGCAGGTACTGAGAATAAGATACATATCGATCCTTAGGAGATGCATGATCCTTGCAAGTACTGAGAATAAGATACACATCAATCCTTAGAAGATGCGTGATCCTTGCAGGTACTGAGAATAAGATACACATCGATTATTAGGAGATGCACGATTCTTGCAGGTACTGAGAATAAGATACACATCGATCCTTAGGAGATGCATGATCCTTGCAAGTACTGAGAATAAGATACACATCAATCCCTAGGAGATGCCAGATCCTTGCAAGTACTGAGAATAAGATACACATCAATCCTTAGGAGTTGCCAGATCTTTGCAAGTACTGAGAATAAGATACGCATCGATCCTTAGGAGATGTGTGATCCTTGCAGGTACTGAGAATAAGATACACATCGATCCTAAGGAGATGCGTGATCCTTCCAGGTACTGAGAATAAGATACACATCAATCCTTAGGAGATGCATGATCCTTGCAGGTACTGAGAATAAGATACATATCGATCCTTAGGAGATGTATGATCCTTGCAAGTACTGTGAATAATATACACATCAATCCTTAGGAGATGCCAGATGCTTGCAAGTACTGAGAATAAGATACACATCGATGCTTAGGAGATGCCAAATCTTTGCAAGTACTGAGAATAAGATACACATCAGTCCTTAGGAGATGCATGATCCTTGCAGGTACTGAGAATAAGACACACATCAATCCTTAGGAGATGCGTGATCCTTGCAAGTACTGAGAATAAGATACACATCAATCCTTAGGAGATGCATGATCCTTGCAAGTACTGAGAATAAGATACACATCGATCCTTTGGAGATCCGTGATCCTTGCAGGTACTGAGATTAAGATACACATCAATCCTTAGGAGATGCATGATCCTTGCAGGTACTGAGAATAAGATACACATCAGTCCTTAGGAGATGCGTGATCCTTGCAGGTACTGAGAATAAGATACATATCGATCCTTAGGAGATGCATGATCCTTGCAAGTACTGAGAATAATATACACATCAATCCTTAGGAGATGCCAGATGCTTGCAAGTACTGAGAATAAGATACACATCGATGCTTAGGAGATGCCAAATCTTTGCAAGTACTAAGAATAAGATACAGATCAATCCTTAGAAGATCTGTGATCCTTGCAGGTACTGAGAATAAGATACACATCAATCTTTAGGAGACGCGTGATCCTTGCAGGTACTGAGAATAAGATACACATCAATCCTTAGGAGATGCATGATCCTTGCAGGTACTGAGAATAAGATACACATCAGTCCTTAGGAGATGCGTGATCCTTGCAGGTACTGAGAATAAGATACATATCGATCCTTAGGAGATGCATGATCCTTGCAAGTACTGAGAATAATATACACATCAATCCTTAGGAGATGCCAGATGCTTGCAAGTACTGAGAATAAGATACACATCGATGCTTAGGAGATGCCAAATCTTTGCAAGTACTGAGAATAAGATACACATCAGTCCTTAGGAGATACATGATCCTTGCAGGTACTGAGAATAAGATACACATCAATCCTTAGGAGATGCGTGATCCTTGCAAGTACTGAGAGTAAGATACACATCAATCCTTAGGAGATGCATGATCCTTGCAAGTACTGTGAATAAGATACACATCAATCCTTAGAAGATGCGTGATCCTTGCAGGTACTGAGAATAAGATACACATTGATTATTAGGAGATGCACGATTCTTGCAGGTGCTGAGAATAAAATACACATCGATCCTTATGAGATGGAGCTAATCCTTGCAAGTACTGAGAATAAGATACACATCGATCCTTAGGAGATGCCTGATCCTTGCAGGTACTGAGAATAAGATACACATCGATCCTTAGGAGATGCCTGATCCTTGCAAGTACTGAGAATAAGATACACATCAATCCTTAGGAGATACCAGATCCTTGCTAGTACTGAGAATAAGATACACATTGATCCTTGTGAGATGCGTGATCCTTGCAAGTACTGAGAATAAGATACACATCGATCCTTGGTAGATGCGTGATCTTTGCAAGTACTGAGAATAAGATACACATTGATCCTTAGGAGATGTGTGATCCTTGCAGGTACTGAGAATAAGATACACATCGATCCTTAGGAGATGCGTGATCCTTGCAGGTACTGAGAATAAGATACACATCAATCCTTAGGTGATGCGTGATCCTTGCAGGTACTGAGAATAAGATACATATTGATCCATCGGAGATGCATGATCCTTGCAAGTACTAAGAATAAGATACACATCAATCCTTAGGAGATGCATGATCCTTGCAAGTACTGAGAATAAGATACCCATCAATCCTTATAAGATGCGTGATCCTTGCAGGTACTGAGAATAAGATACACATCGGTTATTAGGAGATGCACGATTCTTGCAGGTACTGAGAATAAGATACACATCGATCCTTAGGAGATGCCAGATGCTTGCAAGTACTGAGAATAAGATACGCATCGATCCTTAGGAGATGCATGATCCTTGCAAGTACTGAGAATAAGATACACATCAATCCCTCGAAGATGCCAGATCCTTGCAAGTACTGAGAATAAGATACACATCAATCCTTAGGAGTTGCCAGATCTTTGCAAGTACTGAGAATAAGATACACATCGATCCTTCGGAGGTGCGTGATCCTTGCAGGTTCTGAGAATAAGATACACATCGATCCTTAGGAGATGCGTGATCCTTGCAGGTACTGAGAATAAGATACACATCGATCCTTAGGAGATGCCAGATCTTTGCAAGTACTGAGAATAAGATACACATCAATCCTTAGGAGACGCGTGATCCTTGCATGTACTGAGAATAAGATACACATCAATCCTTAGGAGATTTGTGATCATTGCAGGTACTGAAAATAAGATACACATCAATCCTTAGGAGATGCGTGATCCTTGCAGGTACTGAGAATAAGATACATATTGATCCTTAGGAGATGCATGATCCTTGCAAGTACTGAGAATAAGATACACATCAATCTTTAGGAGATGCCAGATCCTTGCAAGTACTGAGAATAAGATACACATCGATGCTTAGGAGATGCCAAATCTTTGCAAGTACTGAGAATAAGATATACATCAATCCTTAGGAGATGCATGATACTTGCAAGTACTGAGAATAAGATACACATCAATCTTTAGCAGATGCCAGATCCTTGCAAGTACTGAGAATAAGATACACATCGATCATTAGGAGATGCACGATTCTTGCAGGTACTGAGAATAAGATACACATCGATCCTTAGGAGATGCCAGATCCTTGCAAGTACTGAAAATAATATACACATCGATCCTTAGGAGATGCCAGATGCTTGCAAGTACTGAGAATAAGATACACATCAATCCTTAGGAGATGCATGATCCTTGCAAGTACTGAGAATGGGATGCACATCAATCCTTAGGAGATGCCTGATCCTTGCAGGTACTGAGAATAAGATACACATCTATCCTTGGGAGATGCCAGATCCTTGCAAGTACTGAGAATAAGATACACATCAATCCTTAGGATACGCCTGATCCTTGCAAGTATTGAGAATAAGATACACATCGATCCTTAGGAGATGCATGATCTTTGCAAGCTACCTAGAATAAGATACACATCGATCCTTTGGAGATCCGTGATCCTTGCAGGTACTGAAAATAAGATACACATCAATCCTTAGGAGATGCATGACCCTTCTAAGTACTAAGAATAAGATACACATCGATCCTTAGGAGATCTGTAATCCTTGCAGGTACTGAGAATAAGATATACATCAATCCTTAGGAGACGCGTGATCCTTGCAGGTACTGAGAATAAGATACACATCAATCTTTAGGAGATGCGTGATACTTGCAGGTACTGAGAATAAGATACACATCAATCCTTAGGAGATGTGTGATCCTTGCAGGTACTGAGAATAAGATACATATCGATCCTTAGGAGATGCATGCTCCTTGCAAGTACTGAGAATAAGATACACATCAATCCTTAGGAGATGCATGATCCTTGCAGGTACTGAGAATAAGATACACATCGATGCCTAGGAGATGCCAAATCTTTGCAAGTACTGAGAATAAGATACACATCAGTCCTTAGGAGATGCGTGATCCTTGCAGGTACTGAGAATAAGATACACATCGATCCTTGGGAGATGCCAGATCCTTGCAAGTACTGAGAATAAGATACACTTCAATCATCAGGAGACGCCTGATCCTTGCAAGTATTGAGAATAAGATACACATCAATGCTTAGGAGATGCCAAATCTTTGCAAGTACTGAAAATAAGATACACATCAATCTTTAGCAGATGCCAGATCCTTGCAAGTACTGAGAATAAGATACACATCGATCATTAGGAGAGGCACGATTCTTGCTGGGACTGAGAATAAGATACACATTGATCCTTGTGAGATGCGTGATCCTTGCAAGTACTGAGAATAAGATACACATCGATCCTTGGTAGATGCGTGATCTTTGCAAGTACTGAGAATAAGATACACATTGATCCTTAGGAGATGCATGATCCTTGCAGGTACTGAGAATAAGATACACATCGATCCTTAGGAGATGCATGATCCTTGCAGGTACTGAGAATAAGATACACATCAATCCTTAGGAGATGCGTGATCCTTGCAAGTACTGAGAATAAGATACACATCAATCCTTAGAAGATACATGATCCTTGCAGGTACTGAGAATAAGATACACATCTATTATTTGGAAATGCACAATTCTTGCAGGTACTGAGAATAAGGTACACATCGATCCTTAGGAGATGCCAGATGCTTGCAAGTACTGAGAATAAGATACACATCGATCCTTAGGAGATGCATGATCCTTGCAAGTACTGAGAATAAGAAACACATCAATCCCTAGGAGATGCCAGAGCCTTGCAAGTACTGAGAATAAGATACACATCAATCCTTAGGAGTTGCCAGATCTTTGCAAGTACTGAGAATAAGATACACATCGATCCTTAGGAGATGCGTGATCCTTGCAGGTACTGAGAATAAGATGCACATCGATCCTTAGGAGATGCATGATCCTTGCAGGTACTGAGAATAAGATACACATCGATCCTTAGGAGACGCCAGATGCTTGCAAGTACTGAGAATAAGATACCCATCGATCCTTAGGAGATGCATGATCCTTGCAAGTCCTGGAATAAGATACACATCAATCCTTAGGAGATGCCTGATCTTTGCATGTACTGAGAATATGATACACATCAATCCTTAGGAGATGCTTGTTCCGTGTAAGTACTAAGAATAAGATACACATCGATCCTTAGGAGATCCGTGATCCTTGCAGGTACTGAGAATAAGATACACATCAATCCTTAGGAGATGCGTGATCCTTGCAGGTACTGAGAATAAGATACACATCAATCCTTAGGAGATGCATGATCCTTGCAGGTGCTGAGAATAAGATACACATCGATCAGTAGGAGATGCCAGATCCTTGCAAGTACTGAGAATAAGATCCACATCGATCCTTAGGAGATGCGTGATCCTTGCAGGTACTGAGAATAAGATACATATCGATCCTTAGGAGATGCATGATCCTTGCAAGTACTGAGAATAAGATACACATCAATCCTTAGGAGATGCCAGATCCTTGCAGGTACTGAGAATAAGATATACATCAATCCTTAGGAGATGCCTGATCCTTGCAAGTACTGAGAATAAATACACATCGATGCTTTGGGGATGCCAGATCTTTGCAAGTACTGAGAATAAGATATACATCAGTCCTTAGGAGATTCGTGATCCTTGCAAGTACTGAGAATAAGATACACATCAATCTTTAACAGATGCCAGATCCTTGCAAGTACTGAGAATAAGATACACATCGATCCTTAGGAGATGCATGATCCTTGCAGGTACTGAGAATAAGATACACATTGATTATTAGGAGATGCACGATTCTTGCAGGTACTGAGAATAAGATACACATCGATCCTTAGGAGATGCCAGATCCTTGGAAGTACTGAGAATAAGATACATATCGATCCTTAGGAGATGCCAGATCTTTGCAAGTACTGAGAATAAGATACACATCGATCCTTAGGAGATGCGTGATCCTTGCAGGTACTGAGAATAAGATACACATCGATCCTTTGGAGATTCCAGATGCTTGCAAGTACTGACAATAAGATACACATTGATCCTTAGGAGATGCATGATCCTTGCAAGTACTGAGAATAAGATACACATCAATCCTTAGGAGATACCAGATCCTTGCAAGTACTGAGAATAAGATACACATCGATCCTTAGGAGATGCATGATCCTTGCAAGTACTGTGAATAAGATACACATCGATCCTTTGGAGATGCGTGATCCTTGCAGGTACTGAGAATAAGATACACATCAATCCTTAGGAGATGCATGATCCTTCTAAGTACTAAGAATAAGATACACATCGATCCTTAGGAGATCTGTGATCCTTGCAGGCACTGAGAATAAGATACACATCAATCCTTAGGAGACGCGTCATCCTTGCAGGTACAGAGAATAAGATACACATCAATCCTTAGGAGATTCGTGATCCTTGCAGGTACTGAGAATAAGATACACATCAATCCTTAGGAGATGCGTGATCCTTGCAGGTACTGAGAATAAGATACATATCGATCCTTAGGAGATGCATGATCCTTGCACGTACTGAGAATAAGATACACATCAATCCTTAGGAGATGCCAGATCCTTGCAAGTACTGAGAATAAGATACACTTCAATCCTTAGGAGACGCCTGATCCTTGCAAGTACTGAGAATAAGATACACATCGATGCTCAGGAGATGCCAAATCTTTGCAAGTACTGAGAATAAGATATACATCAATCCTTAGGAGATGCGTGATCCTTGCAAGTACTGAGAATAAGATACACATCAATCTTTAGCAGATGCTAGATCCTTGCAAGTACTGAGAATAAGATACACATCGATCCTTAGAAGATCCGTGATTCTTGCAGGTACTGAGAATAAGATACACATCGATCCTTAGGAGATGCCAGATCCTTGCAAGTACTGAGAATAAGATACACATCGATCCTTAGGAGATGCCAGATGCTTGCAAGTACTGAGAATAAGATACACATCAATCCTTAGGAGATGCATGATCCTTGCAAGTACTGAGAATAAGATACACATCAATCCTTAGGAGATGCGTGATCCTTGCAGGTACTGAGAATAAGATACACATCGATCCTTGGGAGATGCCAGATCCTTGCAAGTACTGAGAATAAGATACACATCAATCCTTAGGAGATGTGTTATCCTTGCAAGTACTGAGAATAAGATACACATCGATCCTTAGGAGATGGGTGATCCTTGCAGGTACACATCGATCCTTAGGAGATGTCAGATCCTTGCAGGTACTAGAATAAGATACACATCGATCCTTAGGAGATGAGTGATCCTTGCAGGTGCTGAGAATAAGATACACATCGATCCTTAGGAGATGCCAGATCCTTGCAAGTACTGAGAATAAGATATACATCAATCCTTAGGAGATGCATGATCTTTGTAAGGACTGAGAATAAGATACACATCGATCCTTAGGAGATCCATGATCCTTGCAGGTACTGAGAATAAGATACACATCAATCCTTAGGAGATGCCAGATCCTTGCAAGTACTGAGAATAAGATATACATCAATCCTTAGGAGATGCATGATCCTTGCAAGTACTGAGAATAAGATACACATTGATCCTTTGGAGATGCATGATCCTTGCAAGTAGTGAGAATAAGATACACATCGATTCTTTGGAGACGCGTGATCCTTGCAGGTACTGAGAATAAGATACACATCGATCCTTTGGAGATGCGTGATCCTTGCAGGTACTGAGAATAAGATACACATCAATCCTTAGGAGATGCGTGATCCTTGCAGGTACTGAGAATAAGATACACATCAATCCTTAGGAGATGCGTGATCCTTGCAGGTACTGAGAATAAGATACATATCGATCCTTAGGAGATGCATGATCCTTGCAAGTACTGAGAATAATATACACATCAATCCTTAGGAGATGCCAGATGCTTGCAAGTACTGAGAATAAGATACACATCGATGCTTAGGAGATGCCAAATCTTTGCAAGTACTGAGAATAAGATACACATCAGTCCTTAGGAGATGCGTGATCCTTGCAGGTACTGAGAATAAGATACACATTGATCCTTGGGAGATGCCAGATCCTTGCAAGTACTGAGAATAAGATACACATCAATCCTCAGGAGATGCCTGATCCTTGCAAGTACTGAGAATAAGATACACATCGATGCTTAGGAGATGCCAAATCTTTGCAAGTACTGAGAATAAGATATACATCAATCCTTAGGAGATGCGTGATCCTTGCAAGTACTGAGAATAAGATACACATCAATCTTTAGCAGATGCCAGATCCTTGCAAGTACTGAGAATAAGATACACATCGATCATTAGGAGAGGCACGATTCTTGCAGGTACTGAGAATAACATACACATCGATCCTTAGGAGATGCCAGATGCTTGCAAGTACTGAGAATAAGATACACATCAATCCTTAGGAGATGCCAGATCCTTGCAAGTACTGAGAATAAGATACACATCGATCCTTAGGAGATGCCAGATGCTTGCAAGTACTGAGAATAAGATACACATCAATCCTTAGGAGATGCGTGATCCTTGCAGGTACTGAGAATAAGATACACATCGATCCTTGGGAGATGCCAGATCCTTGCAAGTACTGAGAATAAGATACACATCAATCCTTAGGAGATGCGTTATCCTTGCAAGTACTGAGAATAAGATACACATCGATCCTTAGGAGATGGGTGATCCTTGCAGGTACACATCGATCCTTAGGAGATGTCAGATCCTTGCAGGTACTAGAATAAGATACACATCGATCCTTAGGAGATGCGTGATCCTTGCAGGTGCTGAGAATAAGATACACATCAATCCTTAGGAGATGCCAGATCCTTGCAAGTACTGAGAATAAGATATACATCAATCCTTAGGAGATGCATGATCTTTGTAAGGACTGAGAATAAGATACACATCGATCCTTAGGAGATGCGTGATCCTTGCAGGTACTGAGAATAAGATACACATCGATCCTTAGAGATCCGTGATCCTTGCACGTACTGAGAATAAGATACACATCGATACTTAAGAGATGCGTGATTCTTGCAGGTGCTGAGAATAAAATACACATCGATCCTTATGAGATGGAGCTAATCCTTGCAAGTACTGAGAATAAGATACACATCGATCCTTAGGAGATGCCTGATCCTTGCAGGTACTGAGAATAAGATACACATCGATCCTTAGGAGATGCCTGATCCTTGCAAGTACTGAGAATAAGATACACATCAATCCTTAGGAGATACCAGATCCTTGCTAGTACTGAGAATAAGATACACATTGATCCTTGTGAGATGCGTGATCCTTGCAAGTACTGAGAATAAGATACACATCGATCCTTAGGAGATGCGTGATCCTTGCAGGTACTGAGAATAAGATACACATCAATCCTTAGGAGATGCCAGTTCTTTGCTGGAGATATTATGCTCACATGCACATCATACACTTAGGCAGAGTTCAGATACACATGTGTCTTTGGGATGTGGGAAGAAGCTTGAACCACTGACAAAATCCCACATGGACAAAGTAAGGACATGCTAAATCCACACAGAAGGCCCCAGAGCCATGAGCCAAACAAAAGAACCAGGTGTTGTAAGGCTAAAATGCTGTCTCTTCCACCACTGTGCTGGTTTTCAGTTGGAAGTATTTTATAACTCTGACTACTATGAATTTGCTTTCATGTATTTAGTCTATGGCTGTATTATATAGGACTTTTTTTTTTTTGCAGAGTGTTTTTTTAAATATGTGTTTAGATCTGTTTTCATCTGAGGTAAAGGGAAAAAAGTGCTGAAGCAGGGAGTCATTGAATGGCAGGACAGCTATTCACCCTCCAATGTAGTAGTTTTTTTGTAAATAATAGAATAGTCTGTAAATTTAACAGAAAAAAGGCCCTTGCCATAGTTTTGGATTCTGGTCCTTCCTATTGGCCTTCTGATATTCAGCAGCGTTATTACCAACAATATATGAAACAAACTATGGAGTGTCTGTAAATCAGTGTATAATGTTGGCCTTAAATTTATCATGGATACAAACCTTGCTCATCTATGAAATGCTGTATGGTGTGAACCTTGTATTTCTAATACAGATTACCTCTTAGTCATCATATAATGTTGACCTTGCATTTGTAATGGAGAGAAGCCTATGATTATCTGAGAGCTGATATATGATATTGATCATGAGTCTGTAAAGGAGGCACACCCAGAATGTGATTTGTATGGTGCTGACACCCAGAATATGAATTGTAAGCAACTGACACTTTCATCTTCATCTTTCTTAATATCCTTAATGATTTAGTTCCACTCAGAAGACAAAGGATTAAGTCTAATCCTGTTCCCCAGCTGAAGTCCAATACAAGACAGCTAATGCACCAAAGTAATAAAGCTTGGAAAATTTGGCTCACAGATAGGAACCCCACATTATACTAAACTCATAAACACCTTAATTCCTCTTCTTCTTCTTTCAGCTGCTCCCATTAGGGGTTGCCACAGCAGTTCAACTGTTTCCATTTCCTCCTGTCCCCTGCATCTTGCTCTGTCACATCAACCACCTGCATGTCCTCTCTCACCACATCCATAAACCTTATCTTAGGCCTTCCTCTTTTCCTGTTACCTGGCAGCTTCATCCTTAGCATCTTTTTCCCAATATTTATTTATTTATTTTACATTTGTTAACCGGGATAGTCCAGCTGGATATATGTCCATTTTCAGTGGAGGCCCGGGGAGAAAAGCTCCAAAGAGACAATTAAACAGAACATACAGACAAACTTGGGTACATATTTCACCTAGATCCTTTAAGGTATCTAGTTAATGACACTTATAGGTATAAATTGCAGACACTTATAGATTTAAAGTTACAGACAGATACATATTTCAACTAGATCCAGTAGGGTATCTAGTTATTGACACATATAGGTATGGGCTGCAGACACTAGATGGATACAGTTGCAATAGTCATTAAACAGTATTACATTGTTAATAGTAACATTGTTATATGAATATTATCATAACTTTGATATGTTACATGTTTATATGCAAGTAACAGATAGGAGTCTAGTTTAGGACAATAGTTACCATAGTACTGAAGTGGTGCAGGTATTAGTCTGGAGTAGAGCATGGACATAACCATTTGTTACTGAGGAAGTTGTGGATAGTTTTTTTAAATTTAGGCAGTGAGGTTATCAGGGATAAGGATGTGGGTAGGGAGTTCCAAATTTTGGCCACATAAGAGGAGTAAAGGGAATCTCCTGCATGGTTGTTGGATCTAGTAACAGCTAACTGTAGTTTATTAGTTGAGCGGAGTTGCCTGGAACATGAATATTGTTGGATAATGTTACCCAGTGAAGGAGATATATTTTGTTGATAGAGTATCTTGTGAGTAGTAACTAGCTGACCATAGATAAGTAAGTTAGGTAGTTCCATCCAACCCAATTGCTTTAGGTTTAGGCAGTGATGAGTTCTATATGAGTTGTTGTTGGCAAATATGGCTATCTGATTATAGCAGGTTGTCATTTTATTGATTTCTGTTTTGGATAAGTTAATCAGGATGGGTGAGGCATACAGTAGAGTTGAGAGAAGATGTGAACGTGCAATTGTAGTTCTAGCATTATGGGTCAGGAATGCTTTGTGCTTGTAGAGGCTGCCTAGCTTTTTGTTAGTATTTTTAATGGCCAGATTAATATGTACATCAAACTTGAGCTTATTATCAATAGTAATGCCAAGTAGTTTAGTTTGGGTATCAGGTGATATGGGGGTACCATTAATAGAGTGGATAGTAAAGGTGCATGTGGGGGCAGTTGTAGTTGAGGGATAGAATAGCAGAAGATTGTTTTTTGGGGGTTGAGGATTAAGCCATTCTCAGTGAGCCATGTTTCCACTGAGTGAAAGTTATCCTGGCTATTTTTGTGGAGGTCTAGTAAAGTAGGGGCATTAGATATTATAGTTGAATTGTCTGCATATTGTATAAGGGTTGAACTTTTTGCAGCTGAGTGGAGATTATTTGTAAAAATTGAGAATAGCAAGGGGCCTAGTATAGATCCCTGAGGAACTCCGAGTGTAACAGGTAAGAGCGGAGATAAGTTCTTATTCCATAGTACTGCCTGTTGTCTATTGTTAAGGTTGTCTCTAAACCAGGAGACTGATAAGTTATCAAAGCCTAGGTTTACAAGATGGGAGATTAATTTTTCATGGTTAACGATATCAAATGCCTTTGATAGGTCAAGGAAGAGGGCTGAAGAAAGCTTACCATTATTCCTGTTGTGATTAATGGTATCTATGAATGCTAGCAGGGCGGTGGTTGTGCTATGTCCTGGCGTTTGATAGGTCTAGGAAGAGGGCTGAAGAAAGCTTACTGTTATTCCGGTTGTGATTAATGGTATCTATGAATGCTAGCAGGGCGGTGGTTGTGCTATGTCCTGGCCTTTGATAGGTCTAGGAAGAGGGCTGAAGAACGCTTACCATTATTCCTGTTGTGATTAATGGTATCTATGAATGCTAGCAGGGTGGTGGTTGTGCTGTGTCCTGGCCTTCGATAGGTCTAGGAAGAGGGCTGAAGAAAGCTTACCGTTATTCCGGTTGTGATTAATGGTATCTATGAATGCTAGCAGGGCTGTGGTTGTCCTATGTCCTGGCCTTTGATAGGTCTAGGAAGAGGGCTGAAGAAAGCTTACCATTATTGCTGTTGTGATTAATGGTATCTATGAATGCTAGCAGGGCGGTGGTTGTCCTATGTCCTGGCCTTTGATAGGTCTAGGAAGAGGGCTGAATAAAGCTTACCATTATTCCTGTTGTGATTAATGGTATCTATGAATGCTAGCGGGGCGGTGGTTGTCCTATGTCCTGGCCTTTGATAGGTCTAGGAAGAGGGCTGAAGAAAGCTTACCATTATTCCTGTAGTGATTAATGGTATCTATGAATGCTAGCAGGGTGGTGGTTGTGCTATGTCCTGGCCTTGGATAGGTCTAGGAAGAGGGCTGAAGAAATCTTACCATTATTCCTGTTGTGATTAATGGTATCTATGAATGCTAGCAGGGCGGTGGTTGTCCTATGTCCTGGCCTTTGATAGGTCTAGGAAGAGGGCTGAAGAAAGCTTACCATTATTCCTGTTGTGATTAATGGTATCTATGAATGCTAGCAGGGCGGTGGTTGTGCTATGTCCTGGCCTTTGATATGTCTAGGAAGAGGGCTGAAGAAAGCTTACCATTATTCCTGTTGTGATTAATGGTATCTATGAATGCTAGCAGGGCGGTGGTTGTCCTATGTCCTGGCCTTTGATAGGTCTAGGAAGAGGGCTGAAGAAAGCTTACCATTATTGCTGTTGTGGTTAATGGTATCTATGAATGCTAGCAGGGCGGTGGTTGTCCTATGTCCTGGCCTTTGATAGGTCTAGGAAGAGGGCTGAATAAAGCTTACCGTTATTCCGGTTGTGATTAATGGTATCTATGAATGCTAGCGGGGCGGTGGTTGTGCTATGTCCTGGCCTTTGATAGGTCTAGGAAGAGGGCTGAAGAAAGCTTACTGTTATTCCGGTTGTGATTAATGGTATCTATGAATGCTAGCAGGGCGGTGGTTGTCCTATGTCCTGGCCTTTGATAGGTCTAGGAAGAGGGCTGAAGAAAGCTTACCATTATTGCTGTTGTGATTAATGGTATCTATGAATGCTAGCAGGGCGGTGGTTGTCCAATGTCCTGGCCTTTGATAGGTCTAGGAAGAGGGCTGAAGAAAGCTTACCGTTATTCCTGTTGTGATTAATGGTATCTATGAATGCTAGCAGGCCGGTGGTTGTGCTATGTCCTGGCCTTTGATAGGTCTAGGAAGAGGGCTGAAGAAAGCTTACCGTTATTCCTGTTGTGATTAATGGTATCTATGAATGCTAGCAGGGCGGTGGTTGTCCTATGTCCTGGCCTTTGATAGGTCTAGGAAGAGGGCTGAAGAAAGCTTACCATTATTCCTGTTGTGATTAATGGTATCTATGAATGCTAGCAGGGCGGTGGTTGTGCTATGTCCTGGCCTTTGATAGGTCTAGGAAGAGGGCTGAAGAAAGCTTACCATTATTCCTGTTGTGATTAATGGTATCTATGAATGCTAGCAGGGCGGTGGTTGTCCTATGTCCTGGCCTTTGATAGGTCTAGGAAGAGGGCTGAAGAAAGCCTACCATTATTCCTGTTGTGATTAATGGTCTCTATGAATGCTAGCAGGGCGGTGGTTGTCCTATGTCCTGGCCTTTGATAGGTCTAGGAAGAGGGCTGAAGAAAGCTTACCATTATACCTGTTGTGATTAATGGTCTCTATGAATGCTAGCAGGGCGGTGGTTGTCCTATGTCCTGGCCTTTGATAGGTCTAGGAAGAGGGCTGAAGAAAGCTTACCATTATTCCTGTTGTGATTAATGGTATCTATGAATGCTAGCAGGGCGGTGGTTGTCCTATGTCCTGGCCTTTGATAGGTCTAGGAAGAGGGCTGAAGAAAGCTTACCATTATTCCTGTTGTGATTAATGGTATCTATGAATGCTAGCAGGGCGGTGGTTGTCCTATGTCCTGGCCTTTGATAGGTCTAGGAAGAGGGCTGAATAAAGCTTACCGTTATTCCGGTTGTGATTAATGGTATCTATGAATGCTAGCGGGGCGGTGGTTGTGCTATGTCCTGGCCTTTGATAGGTCTAGGAAGAGGGCTGAAGAATGCTTACCATTATTTCTGTTGTGATTAATGGTATCTATGAATGCTAGCAGGGTGGTGGTTGTGCTATGTCCTGGCCTTGGATAGGTCTAGGAAGAGGGCTGAAGAAATCTTACCATTATTCCTGTTGTGATTAATGGTATCTATGAATGCTAGCAGGGCGGTGGTTGTCCTATGTCCTGGCCTTTGATAGGTCTAGGAAGAGGGCTGAAGAAAGCTTACCATTATTGCTGTTGTGATTAATGGTATCTATGAATGCTAGTAGGGCGGTGGTTGTGCTATGTCCTGGCCTTCGATAGGTCTAGGAAGAGGGCTGAAGAAAGCTTACCATTATTCCTGTTGTTATTAATGGTATCTGTGAATGCTAGCAGGGCAGTAGTGGTGCTATGTCCTGGCCAAAACCCATGTTGTGTATGAGATAGGAGCCCTTGATCCGTGAGATGTGTCATTAATTGATTGTGGATACATTTTTCTAATATTTTAGCAATTGGGGAAAGTATTGCTATTGGTCTGTAGTTAGATATGTCATAAGAATTTCCCCCTTTGTGTAAGGGTATAATATAGGCAGTTTTCCAGATCAAGGGTACTGAACCTTCTGATATGGATCGGTTAATTAGGATTGAGACTGGTTTAGCTATTTCATTTGCTGCTAGTTGTAAGAATTCATTGGGGAGGGAATCTGCTGCTATTGTTGTTGGTTTTAGTTGGGATAGTAGTTTTCTTATATAGGAGGTCGAGGTGGGTTGTAGCTTAAATGTGGGGCTGTTGTTTGGTTTGGGGGAGGTACTAATAGTATTTGTATAGGTTTGATTTTGGGCAAGAGCAAGTACAGTTTCAGTAAAGAATGAGTTAAATGATTCAGCTATGTTTTCTTTTGTTAAACCTGTTGTTGGGGGTGGGGTAGTCGTTTTGCCAGGGTGTAGTAACCTGTTTAAGCCTGCCCAGAATTTTTTTGGATTGTTTGAATATTGTGTTTGATGGGTTATAAAGTAATTTCTTTTATCTTGCGTAACTAGTTTCTTAGTAAGATTTCTTAACTGCTGGTATGCTAGCTGTGTTTCTGGATTGTTGTTGGACCTCCAGGCTGTCAAGGCTGGATTCCTTTCTTTTATTTTTTGCCTTGTTTCCCTTGATAGCCATGGAACTGTTTTGGATTTAATTCTGGTAGTTCTTGGAGGGGCATGCCTATTTAGTATCTCTAGGAAGGTAGAGTTGAAGTGTAGTGTATACTCTGCATCCCTCCTCAGCACATGTCCAAACTAACATAATCTTGCCTCTCTGGCTTTGTCTCCAAACCTTCCAACCTGGGCTGACCCTCTAATATACTTATTCCTAATCCTGTCCATCCTCGTCACACCCAGTGCAAATCTTAACATCTTCAACTCTGCCACGTCAAGCTCTGACTCCTGCCTTTTTGTCAATGCCACTGTCTCCAACCCATATAACATAGCTGGTCTCACTACCCTCTTGTAGGCCTTCCCATTCACTCTTACTGGTACTTGTCTATCACAAATCACTCCTGACACTATTCTCCACCCACTCCATCCTACCTGTACTCTCTTCTTCACCTCTCTTCCACACTCACCATTACTGTGAACTGTTGATCCCAAGTACTTAAACTCATTCACCTTCACCACCTCTACTCCCTTCATCCTCACCATTCCTCTATCCTCCCTCTCATTCACACACATATATTCTGTCTCAGTCCTGCTGACCTTCATTCCTCTTCTCTCTAGAGCATATCTCCACCTCTCCAGGGTCTCCTCCACCTGTTCCCTACTCTCACTACAGATCACAATGTCATCTGAAAACATCATAGTCCTCGGAGACTCCTGTCTGATCTCATCTGTCAACCTGTCCATCAGCATTGCAAATAAGAAAGGGCTCAGAGCTGATCCTTGATGTAATCCCACCTCCACCTTAAACACATCTGTCACTCCCACCGCAGACCTCACCGCTGTCACTCTACCCTCGTACATATCCTGTACCACTCTTACATACTTCTCTGACACTCCCGACTTCCTCATACAATGCCACAACTCTTCTCTAGGCACCCTGTCATATGCTTTCTCTAAATCCACAAAGACACAATGCAACTCCTTCTGACCTTCTCTGTACTTCTCCATCAACACTCTTAGAGCAAACATTGCATCTGTAGTGCTCTTTCCTGGCATGAAACCATACTGCTGATCACTAATCATCACCTCCCTTCTTAACCTAGCTTCCACTACTCTTTCCCATAACTTCATGCTGTGACTGATCAGTTTAATCCCTCTGTAGTTACTACAGCTCTGCACATCACCCTTATTCTTAAAAATCGGTACCAAAACACTTTTTCTCCATTCCTCAGGCATCCTCTCACTTTCCAAGATTTCATTAAACAATCTAGTTAAAAACTCCACTGCCATTTCACCAAAACACCTCCATGCTTCCACAGGTATGTCATCTGGACCAATGGCCTTTCCGTTCTTCATCCTCTTCATAGCTATCCTTACTTCCTCCTTGCTAATCCACTGCACTTCATGATTCACTATCCGCACATCATCCAACCTTCTCTCCCTCTCATTCTCTTCATTAATCAACCCCTCAAAGTACTCTTTCCATTTGCTCAACACACTCTCCTCGCTTGTGAGTTTGTTTCCCTTATTATCCTTTATCACCCTTACCTGCTGCACATCTTTACTAGCTCGGTCCCTCTGTCTAGCCAATCGGTACAGGTCCCTTTCTCCCTCCTTAGTGTCCAACCTTTTATACAACTCTTCATACGCCTTATCCTTAGCCTTCACCACCTCTCTCTTTGCCATGCACCTCATCTCCTTATACTCTTGTCTACATTCTTCATCTCTTTGACAATCCCACTTCTTCTTCACCAACCTCTTTCTCTGTATACTCTCCTGTACTTCTTCATTCCACCACCAGGTCTCCTTGTCCTCCTTCCTCTTTCCAGATGTCACACCAAGCACCCTTCTAGCCATCTCTCTTACTAGCTCTGCTGTAGTTATCCAGCTATTCGGTAACTCTTCACTGCCACACAGTGCCTGTCTTAACTCTTCCCTGAACCTCACCTCACAAGTACCCTTTTTCAGTTTCCACCATTTGATCCCACTGGGGATGCACAAGCCAGTGCATTTCTTTGTGCCGGTCCCAAGCCCGGATAAATGGGGAGGGTTGCATCAGGAAGGGCATCTGGCATAAAATTTTGCCAAATCACACATGCAGAAAACTGTACATAAGCACCTTAATAACCTTACTAAAAATACGTCCTAACCCAAAACTATTACAGCTCCCTTCAGAACTTGTGCACCTCCATTCCTAAAGCATTATGGACTAGCATCCATAACCTCATAAATCCAAGAAGAACCTCTCCTCCTTGCCCCTTTACATATCTTTCAGACCAGGATATAGCATACAGATTTAACTTTCACCTTATTTGCAGATTTGATTAAACACCAGCAGCACCATACCCAGATTCCTTCTCTCCTGAGTTAGCTAACCTTTCCTCTTTCAATTTTAAACCAGTTCTAGCTCTAACTGTTTAAAAACTATTTAGCAAGCTCCAGCCCACAACTCTATCTGCAGGCAAACTTCCAGCTGAAAATTAAAAATGGCAGGAAGACCTCTGCCTTACCCCATATCTATACTAATAAACTGATCTATAAATAAAGTTTATGTCAGCATTATGGCAACAAACTTTCATGCTCCCTAACATAAATGGGGCTTAACTCAATGTAAATGTCCAGTTATCACTCCACTGCTATTCTCTCTCCCCATATCAAGATCCTAGAAAGATGAATCTGTAATGAGGTCTAAAATTACCGTCTATCAAACAACCTTCTCTCCCCAACACAATATGGTTTTCACCTCAAACACAATGCAACCAAGGCCCTGCTATCCTTTCTAAATACAATCGATATAAGTAGAAATAAAAAACAACTTCTGTTCTCTGTCTTCCTAGACTTTAGAAAACCTTTTGATACAGTCTCTCATCCTAAATTATTTCATGCCCTCTCATCCTTAACACTTCTGTTGCCCTACTCATAAATGGTTCACTAGTTATCCTAAAGATTGTGCACAGTCAAGTGACATTCTGCCTTCTCTGCTTATCTTCTAGTATTCACTGGTGTCCTGCAAGTCTTATACTTGGTTCTCTCCTATTTAATTTGTTCTTGAACAACCACTTCTGTGGCTTGTACTCTCATTCCATATACAGAAGATGCCGTTCTCATCTCCTCGGCCTCAACTCACTCACATTCAGCCTTGATTTTCTAACTGTAACCCACTTTTAAATCCTAACAAAACAAAATTAATGTTGTTTACCCTAAAACATTGCTCTGTATTCAACTTCATAAATGTATCCAGTTGAAGAACTCAGCTTAAACTAGTCTCAGAAACAAAACTAATAGGTACTACTCCTGATAACCAACTCAAATGTGACAAAGACAAAAAAATCGGGACTAGTCTATAGGGCATCTTTCTTTCTAACTAAACATTCTTGTAAAATCATAACAACAACCTCCTTATTATCTGACCTACTCTATACCTCTCCATTTCTTACAAATATTAATGTATGACAAATAAAGATATAGACTGAAGATATAATAAAATTACTAAATTTGCTTCTCAGGTGCCTAATCAAACTTGGCTACTTTGCCCTCAAAATTAAGCTGGTTTGACCTACTAAACAGCCTAATTTTCTCTCATCTAGAACTCGCTCATCTTTCCTGAAAACTGTCCTCACAGAATACATTGCTACAATGGTATTCTCCTCCTAGGGGTCTCTGTTCCCTAGATGTAAGAATTTTCATACAAATCACACAACTCCTTTGGAGACTCCTTGTATTCATCTTTCATATTTAACATCTCAAATCATGTTTTAGTTCTTATTAGAAAAACAGCATCCACTATTAATTTTAAATTGCAATTAAGAGTTTGTCTAACATTTCTGGCTCTGCTCCTGTTCCTCTCCCAGAGGTTAACTTTATTCTCCATAATTTCCTCTCTTAATCTTTGCTCATTTAAACTTACCTCTACATATTCTGTTTACATCACCTCCTTCCTCATCCCATAACTACATCCATTTAAGGCTCCCATACTTTCTATAATTAATTTGTAACTACTGCCATAATACTGCTGTCCTCTTTTACTATCCTCCACTTATCTAACACCAACTGCCATCACTCATTATTATTAATAGTTTCTAGTTAACACCAACTCCCATCACTCATTATTATTAATAGTTTCTAGTTAACACCACCTCCCATCACTCATTATTATTAATAGTTTCTAGTTTAGCCCGGCCCATCTTTCTGTAGCTCTTTCTATCCACTGCCATCCCCATTTTATATACTCTTCAACTTCTCATTAATTTGTTGTTCCTCCTGATTTCCAATTAAGTTAATAATCACATTCCTGTGTATTTTTGTTAAATCACTGCTCATTTTTATATTGATTTGACAAAGTTGTTGAATTATTTCCACAATTTAATTTATTTACTGCATATTTCTGCAGAGCTTCTCTCTGGTTCTCTCTGGGTCTCTGTTGAAAACTTGTCTTGTATGGCCCATATGGACTTTCCTAGTAAAGAAATGTAAATAAATAAATAATTCAGAATTGCCACAAAGCACCATCTGGTTAAATGACTTGCTCGGTGTTATAAAGTACACAAATAAAGACTGAGAGAATTAAACCTTGTACCACACAAAGTAACTTGTTAACAGTTTGTGGCCTTAATCCTCTGTGCTAACTGCCCAACAGGCATAAATATAAAGTATTTGATAATGACATACCTCTGTGCTGCACATCTTGCATTTATGGGCATTGTTTCAATAAGAAAACATCTTTCTAAAATTCAGATTGTTGTCAGGTGCAAACTCATGTCAAAAAATTTTCAAATGCAAAGTTGAAACACTATTGCTGCAGTAATAAATACAATAAAATAAATAAATAAAATAAAGTAATAAGATCTTAATTAAATGCAGTTTCCGAGTGACATACAATAAGTATTTGCCATTTGTTGCAGGTGACTAACTCGATGGATTCCTTGGCAATTTACCACACTTGGAATATTTCCGAGAACCTGTGCTCCGGACTTGTGGTGCTCATGTATTAGAAGGTGTTTGAATCTTCCATAGACAAATGGACTCTTTTTCTTACCTGCTGCTACTTCTAAAAATGCCTTTTTGGATATCTCTTTGAACAGTTTCTTGAAAACCTGAATCTAAGAGGGAACACAGCACTTGGTTTAATTTGTTTTGAAGAAGACTCTTTGGCTTGTTGTCAATGGCGGTCCAATCTTATTTTAAATACCAAAAGATCTGAGTTGCCCACCTCACCCCCAATACTTCACAGTTGCTCACTCTGGCTGTTTTCCTGTAAAACCTTGTTGTATGCTCACTTTCCCTCACTGTCAGCGAAGGCTGCTATCTTGGTATCTGATCATACAAGTATTTTTTGTGTAGACTAGTTTTCTTTCAAATCTGTCTTTTATTTGAACTCATGTTTTCAAACTAAAATAAAGATGTTGATGCAGACATTCTCTTCAACTTGTGACATATTAATCACTGAGGAGGAACACTTGTTCCTTGCAAAAGGGTATTTCTATATTCCAGCAAAATTAAGTGTGCATCAATAAAACAGGCACTGTTAATGCACTGGGCTTTCTTCATGAGTTTTTTCTGTTTTTACCTGTAGTCTCATTTTGACCATTTGCCTTGTCTTGGTGACACTTCTTACTCTCTTGTCTCCACCCAGCATGACCAACTGACTTTACCTGAAGCAAGGTCAACTGTCCACCCCTTCTTATGGTTGGTGACTACAGCTCCCATCATTGGTGGCTAGGTGAGCATCTCTGTACCTGATTGCCCCCTCAAGCTGAGTGTGTGCAGTGATGTCAGCATATCACATGCATGTTACAATGTATGCAGTGTTAGGTACTACAGTGTATGCACTGTTAAGTGCAACAATGAATGCAGTGTTAGGTGCTAATATATATAGTGTTAGATGTTACAATATATGCAGTGCTAGGTGCTACAATGTATGCACTGTTAGGTGCTGCAATACATGCAATGTTGGATACTAAAATGTGTGCAGTATTAGGTGCTACAGTGTACCCAGTGCTACAGTGTATGCAGGGTTAGGTGCTACAGTGTACCCAGTGCTACTGTGTATGCAGGGTTAGGTGCTATAATGTATGCAGTGCTACGGTGCATGCAGAGTTAGGTGCTACAATGTATGCACTGTTAGGTGCAACAGTGCATGAAGTGTTAGGTGCTGCAATACATGCAGTGTTGGATGCTAGAATGTATGCAGTATTATGTGCTACAATGTATGCAGTGCTTCAGTGTATGGAGCATTAGGTACTATAATGTGTGAAGTGTTAGGTGCTACAATGCATGCCATTTTATGTGCAACAGTGTATGAAGTGTTAGTATTATGATATATACACTATTAGGAGCTCCAATGTGTGCAATGCTAGGTGCAACAACATAAGAAGTGTTAGATGCTGCAATGTATGCTGTATTAGGTGCTACAATGTGTGCAGTGCTAGTTGCAACAATATTTGAAGTGTTAGTTAATGTGTGCAGTGTCAAGTGTTACAATGTATGTAGTGTTAGGTGCTACAATGTATTCAGCATTAGTGTTGCATGTCTCATGTATTCAAATGAGACACTGAGGCTGGGTATGCGTTCAAGTTGTTTATTATCCATACACACATCAGGAGCTGTAACTTGTACATATACTTCATACTTCATATCTTTACTGACTGACTTGTTACTGCTAACACACTCATGTGTGCATCTCCATTCAAGTTTACACTCACACTGGCTGACTATACAAAAATGGCAGTGACCTCGCACATGCTCAGTACTTATATACATGCGCTGTCTAGCTACAGTGGCTGACTAGGTTCAAAATACACGCTGATCTACATCCTCCCTCTTTAACTTTGTTCAACATTGCAAAATACAAGAACAAAGGCATATTTAAGAGCTAGACATTATTTCAACATTTCAGCAAAACATGACTGACTTCAAGTCCAAGTAGCTGTGTATTTAGTATTGGGTTTGCAAATTCTACCCACTGTATTTAGCAACAGGGACAGTCTCTGAGGATTCATTCAATACTGGAACATCTGGGTTTACATCAAAGCTGTTTGAAAAAGCACACTGTCCTTTTGAATTTGAACAGTTGTCAAGTCACTCTGGAAATTAGAATCATTGGCACAGGCAATCTGCTGAGGCACTGGTTCTGAGACAGGTAGTATATGTCTGTGATTCCTTCTGTAATACATTCCTTCAGATCGTATGATGTAAGATCTTGGTTCCTCACAAATGTCCTTCACAATTCCTACATGATCATGACCTTTGGATGTTTGCATTCTCACTTCTTGCAGCAATGGTAGAAAGGATTAATTGGTTTTATCATAGTACAACTTTTGTGACTGACGTTTTCTCAGAATTTGAGCATTGACCACTCTATTGTTCTTTGCGTTTGGTGCTAGCAATTGTTTGTGGATTGGAAGAGTTGTTCATGTCTGTTTGGGCATCAATCTTTGAGCAGGTGAACCAAGCAAATTGTCTCGAAGAATGTTTCTGAGATTGACTAAGTTTAGGAAAACATCAGTGCCATCTCTCTTGGATTTCTCTAACAAGTGCTTTGCACTCTGAACTGCACATCCATCCAACCCATTGGCTTGTGGATACTCAGGGCTACTGGTAATACGAACAAAGTCCCAAGACTCAGCAAATTCCTTGAGCTGCTGACTAGTAAACTGTGCACCATTTTCAGACGTGACTTTGCGTGGACTACCATAGACAGAAAAATGTCTCTTCAATTTTGTAATGACTGCGCTGGGCATCAAATTAGGAGGCAGGTCAATTTCAAACTAATTTGAGTAACAGTCTACTAACACTAAGTAATGATGACCATTCCATACAAAAATATCCGTAGCAGCCGTTGACCATGGCAATTCAGGAATATGGTGTAGCTGAGGCGGTTCTTTTTGCTGATGCAGTTTGGTGATGTAAATTGAACATGCTAGAGTTTCCTTCTCTATATCTTTGAACATAAAAGGCCAAAATACACCGCTTCTTGCCCTTCCTTTGGTTGATTCAGTACCTGAGTGACCACAGTGCAACATTTTGATATATTCCTGTTGTAATGCTTTAGGAATTCCCACTTCTGGGCCTTTCATGATGATTCCATCTTCCATCATGAGATTGTCTCTGTAAGGATAATCCTGCTGAATGTCAAGAGGTAAACTGGTTTGTCATGTTGGCCATCCTTGACTGATAACATTTTTCAGCCTCTGGAGAATTGGGTCTGAATCTGTGTTATTTCTAGTTCATCAAGCCTTAATGACGAAAAATGTCTGACTTCCATGACTTCAAAGTCTGCTGTTTTATTTTCATGCTGTTTTGTTATCCATGTGAGTGCATGTGACGAAGCATCTGGAAGGTACAAGTGTTTGCCCTTTTTGTAAACAATATTGAAATTGTACTTTTGCAATTTTAACATCATGCGCTGCAATCGAGCTGGGACTGTGTGCACTTGCTTCTTCAAAATTGTGACTAGTGGTTGGTGAGCAACCTCTGTTTGGATAGGTCTACCATAACTATAATCATTGAACTTCGAACATGTGAACACTACTGCCAAAAGTTCATTTTCTATTTGTGCATAATGCGTCTCTGTTTGAGTTAAAGTTCTTGACCCATAGGCTACCGATATGCCTTCTTGAAACATGCTGCACCAAGGCTGTACCTCAAAGCATCACAATTATGTCAATGTGGGTGGACTGGTAATTTTCTTCTTCAGAATATCAAATGCTGTTTGGTGTTGTTCCAACCAGGAGCAGTTTACATTTTTTTGTGTCAACTCATGTAATGGTGCAGATAGCTCACTCAAGTCTGGGATGAACTTTCCTAAATAGTTTACCATACTTAGAAAACTATGTAAACATGTGACAGTCTCTGGAACTGGCATTTCCACAATTGCTGTTTGCTTAGATGTATCTATTTGTAAGCCAGAACTGGTAAATAAATGTCCCACATAAGTAACTTCCTTTGGTTTAAATTTACATTCAGTCTGAGATTTATTTCACGTGCACGACCTAAAACTTTCCTGAGATTTCTATCATGTTTATCTTCACCACTGCCTCCAACAATAATGTTGTCCACTATAATAGCACATGGATAACCAGCTAATATTTGTTCCATGGCACGTTGAAAGACTTCACTGGCAGAATAGCTTCTAAATGGCATCCTCAAAAATCTGTATCTACCAAATGGTGTAATGACTGTAGATAAGAATGAGGATTTGTGATCTATTGAAATTTGCCAAAAAGGGCTTTTTGCATCTAAGACTGAAAAAACTGTGGAATTTAGCATGAGAGCGGCTACTTCCTCTACTGTGCACATCAGATGATGAGGATATTTAAGTGCTTTGTTTAAGTCTCTTGGATCAAAACATATTCGAATATCATCTGAGCTTTTCTTATGAGCTATGCATTGCTACTGGAATCTTCCATGCTGGTTTAACAACTGCACTTGCTATATGGCTTAACTTCATGGAATATGTGGGTCTATATTAAATCAGTGAACTCTTAAAAAAGTGAACGCTGATTTATCGACCCCATGTAAGCAAAAGCTTACAACCCCGAACAGTTAGAACAGTGATTTTTTTCCAAGGGAAAAAAAATCGCTGTTCCACAAAAAAAAAAAAAAAAAACAACTTTAGAACATTACATAAAGTGAGGGGCTTCACCCCCCACACCCCCCAATGTGGGAGGCTGTGCTCCTCACCCCCCTACTTAAATATACCAAGCCAACTCTCAGATCACACTACAGTGACAAAAATGGCAAAGTAGTGGAGGCGGCCAAGCAATTTCTTTCCCAGGGAAAGAAATCACGTATATGCTGTTTTGGTATTTTGCTGTTTCGTTTTTTTGCTGTTTCGTGCTTTCAAATTTGATCAAGACGCATTCGAAAGAATGCATCTTCAATCATATAATAGCAACCCGAATATGTGATTGGACATTTGCCAAGCTCTTCTGAAAATATCAGCATATTCACTAAAAGTATTATGTGTAAAACCGTCGTTGTTGTTCAGACTGATATGGTGGACTTCTTTATTAAATGAAATCAGTCCCATTCTCAGACTGCCTTTGAGGCCTGACAGTGACTGTGGGTGTCTTTTGACTATGTAAAACTGCAATTCATAGCTCTTTCCAGCAGGATAGCATGAAAGAACTACTGCACCATCAGTCTGAATCTCTTCACCACCATAAGGAACTAGTTTTGCATGCTTTGTTGAATCAAGTTTCTCACCAGCTTTTACTCTAGCAAACATTAATATTTCACTCTGTTGACAACTGATAATCTACTGTATTAACTGTTTCATCGATCACAGAGACACCATCAACATAGAAAGTTTGCTAACAGCTCTCTGTCTGATCTACTTGCTTCTTTGGATACTTTCTTTTAACATAAATTTATGTCAAATTAGACTTGCAAAGCCTTTTGAAATGATGTCACTTTTTACATTTGTGATATTGCTGACCCAATGCTAAACACTTTTCCCGTTTAGGTTCATGACTGCCTCCACATTTGCGACAGTTAACAATGAGGCTGGGAGTGACACTGCCTCTTGGTTTATATTTCGTTTTCATCTTGACTTTCTGCTGTTGTATACTATCAACATTTGGACTAGCAGATACTGCAAGCATGGTTTTCCCATTCGTAAGCATATTTGCATGCTTTTCTGTAATCTCATGTATTTGAAAAATCTCAATGGCTTTGCTCAATGTTAATTCACTATCTCAAAGCAAAACCTTTCTCACTGCATCATTAACACCATATATAACATGGTCTTTTATCAATTCATCTCATAGATCACCAAATCTGCATGTTTTTTGCTTTATTTCTTGAGTCAGTAACATATGCTACAATAGTTTCACCAGGCTTTTGATTTCTTGTGTAAAATTTGTGCCTTTCCATTGTAATATTTATTTGAGAGTTACACATTACTCTAATTTTACGTTTTAAACATTCATGGTTTTCCTGCATTTCAGCCTATATGACAGTATGGTGGTTCTCCCCCTTCCCTGTATACACAGCAAGTGCATACACAAATGAACGCTCTTGCTCAATGCCTCTGAGACAGCTAAATTGAGAAGTATAAATGCGGTTTACTATGATATTTTCGAATTGACCTCCGTTGACTGCACTGTTGTTGAACACAGAAATTCGAAACCAGTAATGTCGAACACCAAAAGCCAACCTAGGAACAGTTTTAACATGGATTGAGATAAGTGTTCACTGCTATTGCTGAACTACAAACCTCTCCCCTATCTCGACCCATGTTAAACCCCATTCCTAGGTTGGCTTTTGGTGTTTGACATTGCCGTTTTTGAATTTCCGTGTTCAACAAAAGTGCAGTGGACGGAGGTCAATTTGAAAATATGATAGTAAACCATAAATGCTCTTGCACATGAGTTTTTATCAGAAAATGCAGCCTGTATGAAAATATCTTATTCTTGCTCAAACACTCACCAATCCTTTGCAATATTATTATCAAACACCAGTGGTTCAGATCTGCAACATCCCTCTGCCATAACAACAACTTGCTTTTAAACATAAGTATAGACCTGGTACTTGTGATATTGCTCAAGTGCAACAATCCCTCTAAAAATGCTTTATTATAACAATGCAAATACCTCAAACACTCCGGAGACATTTTGGACACTTCAAAAAGTCTTAGTTATTGCAAAAAAGTCATACATTGCAAAAAAAAATTGGACATTTTAGCCTTCTTGAACATTTTAAAGACTTCAGAGATTATTTCAAACACTTTAATTATTTAACTATCTCAGACAGTATGAGCATCTTGGGAATTAGTTTGAACACTTTGAATGCTGTGTCACGTGTTTGGCAACAGAAAATCACTTGAAATGAATTTAAGTAACTTTGAATAACCGCTGACCTGTTTGGGAGTTCAATCCTTCATATCGCTCCACTTCTAACTGCGCGCCTCATGGTTTGTGAGCTGCTTCAACTTTGGATCCCATTCTGACATCATATCACATGTCTTGTGCATTCAAATGAGAGACTGGGGCTGGGTATGTGTTCAAGTTGTTTATTATACATACACTCATCAGGAGCTGTAACTTGTACATATGCTTCATACTTCATCTGCTGAATGAATGACTTGTCACTTCTAACACACTCAGATGTGCATCTCCATTCAAGCTTACACTCACACTGGCTGACTACAGAAAATGGCACTGATCTCGCACATGCTTAGTAACTTATATGCAGGTGCTGTCTAGCTACTGTGGCTTACTTGGTTCAATATACAGAGTGATCTACAGTTATGTGCTGCAATGTGTGCACTGATAACTGCAACAAGAGATGAAGTGTTAAGTCCTACAATGTGTGCACTGTTAGGTACTAGAATGTATGCAGTGTTAGGTACTACAATGTATGCAGTGTTAGGTACAACAATGCATGCAATGTTAGGTACTACAATGTATGCAGTGTTAGGTAGTACAATGCATACAATGTTAGATACTACAATGTATGCAGTGTTAGGTACTACAATGTGTGCAGTGTTAGGTACTACAGTGCATGCAATGTTAGATACTACAATGTGTTCAGTGTTAGGTTCTACAGTGCATGTAAGGTTAGATACTACAATGTAAGCAGTGTTAGATACTACAGTGCATGCAATGTAAGATACTACAGTGTATGCAGTGTTAGGTACTACAGTGCATGCAATTTTAGATACTACATTGTGTGCAGTGTTAGGTACTAAAGTGCATGCAATGTTAGATATAATGTATGCAGTGTTAGGTACTACAATGCAGTCGATGTTTGATACCACAGTGCATGTAGTGTTAGGTACTACACTGCATTCAATGTTAGATACTACAATGTATGCAGTGTTAGGTACTACAATGCATTCAATGTTAGATACTACAATGCGTGTAGTGTTAGGTACTACATTGCATGCAATGTTAGATACTACAATGTATGCAGTGTTAGGTACTACAGAGCATGTGATGTTAGGTACTGCAGTGTATGCAGTGTTAGATACTATAATGTATGCAGTGTTAGGTACTACAATGCATGCAATGTTAGGTACTACAGTATATGCAGTGTTGGGTATTACCGTGCATGCAATGTTAGATACTACAATGTATGCAGTGTTAGGTACTACAGTGCATGCAATGTTAGATACTATAATGTATGCAGTGTTAGGTACTACAATGCATGCAATGTTAGGTACTACAGTATATGCAGTGTTGGGTACTACAGTGCATGCAATGTTAGATACTACAGTGTATGCAGTGTTAGGTACTACAGTGCATGCAATGTTAGGTACTACAATGTATGCACTGTTAGGTACTACAGTGCATGCTATGTTAGGTATAACAATGTATGTAGTGTTAGGTAGTACAATGCATGCAATGTTAGATGCTACAATGTATGCAGTGTTAGGTACTACAATGCATACAATGTTAGATACTACAATGTACGCCACATTAGGTATTACAATGCAGACAATGTTAGATACTACAATGTGTGCAGTGTTAGGTACTACATTGCATGCAATGTTAGATACTACAATGTATGCAGTGTTAGGTACTACAGTGCATGCGATGTTAGATACTACAATGTATGCACTGTTAGGTACTACAGTGCATGCTATGTTAGGTATAACAATGTATGCAGTGTTAGGTAGTACAATGCATGCAATGTTAGATGCTACAATGTATGCAGTGTTAGGTACTACAATGTGTGCAGTGTTAGGTACTACAGTGCATGCAATGTTAGATACTACAATGTGTTCAGTGTTAGGTTCTACAGTGCATGTAAGGTTAGATACTACAATGTATGCAGTGTTAGATACTACAGTGCATGCAATGTAAGATACTACAATGTATGCAGTGTTAGGTACTACAATGCATGCAATGTTAGATACTACATTGTGTGCAGTGTTAGGTACTAAAGTGCATGCAATGTTAGATATCATAATGTATGCAGTGTTAGGTACTACAATGCAGTCAATGTTCGATACCACAGTGCATGTAGTGTTAGGTACTACACTGAATTCAATGTTAGATACTACAATGTATGCAGTGTTAGGTACTACAATGCATTCAATGTTAGATACTACAATGCATGTAGTGTTAGGTACTACATTGCATGCAATGTTAGATACTATAATTTATGCAGTGTTAGGTACTACAGAGCATGCAGGTACTGCAGTGTATGCAGTGTTAGATACTACAATGTATGGAGTGTTAGGTACTAGAGTGCATGCAATGTTAGATACTATAATGTATGCAGTGTTAGGTACTACAATGCATGCAATGTTAGGTACTAAAGTATATGCAGTGTTGGGTACTACAGTGCATGCAATGTTAGATACTACAATGTATGCACTGTTAGGTACTACAGTCCATGCTATGTTAGGTATAACAATGTATGCAGTGTTAGGTAGTACAATGCATGCAATGTTAGATGCTACAATGTATGCAGTGTTAGGTACTACAATGCATACAATGTTAGATACTACAATGTACGCCACATTAGGTATTACAATGCAGGCAATGTTAGATACTACAGTGTGTGCAGTGTTAGGTACTACATTGCATGCAATGTTAGATACTACAATGTATGCAGTGTTAGGTACTACAGCGCATGCAATGTTAGGCACTACAGTGTATGCAGTGTTAGGTACTACAATGCATGCAATGTTAGATACTACACTGTGTGCAGTGTTAGGTACTACAGTGCATGCAGTGTTAGATACTACAATGTATGCAGTGTTAAGTACTACAGTGCATACAATGTTAGCTACTACAATGTATGCAGTGTTAGGTACTACAATGCATGCAATGTTAGATACTACAATGTGTGTAGTGTTAGGTACTACAGTGTATACAATTTTAGATATACAATGTATGCAGTGTTAGGTACTAAAGCCTGTATTACCCAACATAAGCCTGATGTTCTCATTGTCACTGAAACTTGGCATAAACTCAACATAAATGACTAGGTGCTACAATGTATGCACTGTTAGGTACAACAATGTGTGTAGTGGTAGGTACTATAGTGCATGCAATGTTAGACACTACAGTGTATGCAATGTTAGGTATTACAATGCATGCAATGTTAGATACTTCAATGTTTGCAGTGTTAGGTACTACAATACATGCAATGTTAGATATTACAATGTATGCAGTGTTAGGTGCTACAGTGCCTGCAATGTTAGATACTACAATGTGTGCAGTGTTAGGTACTAGAATGTATGCAGTGTTAGGTAATACAGTGCCTGCAATGTTAGATACTACAATGTATGCAGTGTTAGGTACTACATTGCATGAAATGTTAGATACTACAATGTATGCAGTGTTAGGTACTACACTGCATGCAATGTTAGATTCTACAATGTATGGAGTGTTAGGTACTACAGTGCATGCAATGTTAGGTACTACACTGTATGCAGTGTTAGGTACTACAATGCATGCAATGTTAGATACTACAATGTATGCAGTGTTAAGTACTACAATGCATGCAGTGTTAGATACTACAATGTGTGCAGTCTTAGCCAGTACAATGCATGCAGTGTTAGGTACTACAGTGTGTGCAGTGTCAGGTGCTACAATATATGCTGTTAGGAGGGGTTTTCTACCCTCTATGCTTCTAGCAAGAAATCTGGATATGTAAGCTTTTTTACTACCCTTGGAATCACTTACTTGTGATACACTCTCATACATTCCTTCCCACAATTAGTTTCATTTTGACTCTTAGTTTAAAGATGCTCTTACCTCTTCCTCAGCCAGATTATTAGCAGTGTTTTGTTTTTATATTGTTAGAAATTTATTTATTTATTTATTTACATTTGTTGACCTGGAGTGTCCGACTGGATGTAGGTCCATTTTTAGCAGAGGCCCGGGGAGATAAGCTCCACAGTTAAAATATACAGACAGTAGTTACATTGGATTTACATAGCAATTAACAATTTGAACATAGCAATTAACAATTACAAACATAGTTACAGATGAAAAACATAGTATATCAGTAGACAACTAGAATCTTTAACATCTGCGAAGTACATAAGACATTAACAATTGTTACAATAAGAAGTTCTTGCTGTATAATAAGTAGTTAGGCTTATGAGCATCTGAGCTTGCTATAATCAAGGTAGTTAGGTGGAAAGAAAGGTAGTGGGTGGATGGGGTGGGTGATATTAGAGTGGGAGTTGTAAGGGCATAGCCAGCATGTTTTTAGGTGTGCTTTTAGTAAAGTTTTGAAGTGGGTGCATGATGGTATGGAAGTAATTGTGGGTGGGAGGGAGTTCCATAATTTGGCTATGGTGCAAGGGAATAGTGCTTCACCAGCAGAGTTATTGCCTTTAGTGACCTGCATGGGATTTTTGTTGCTGGGTCTTAGTGGTCTGGTGGTGTGATAGGGTTGGAGTAGATTCTGGAGGGATGGGACATTTAGTGGATGGTTTACTAGTTTGTGGATGAGTGTGAGTTGATACCATTGAAGAAGGCGAGGGAGTTCAAGCCAGCCCAGTTCAGCAAGTGAGACACATGGTGACTATGGTAGGATGCCCTTGTGGCGAATTTGGCGATTTTGTTGTAGCAGGTCTCTAGCTTGTTTAGATCGCATTGCCTTAGGTTGGTATATATTGGAGAGGCATAAAGTAGGGTGGAGATAAGGTGGGTATTTGCTACTAAAATCTTTGCTACTTTGGTGAGATGTTGCTTATTTCTGTATAACGCTCCTAGTTTTTTGTGGACTTTTTTATGGCCTTGGATATGTGAATGTCAAATTTTAGTTTATTGTCTATTTCCACTCCTAACAATTTGGTGTTCTGTTAGGTGTATAGTGATGTTGTCTTTTGCTGTGATGTTAAAGTGAGAGTTAAAAACACAATCCAACTTGCGAACAAGAAACCAGGGTAAACATGCTCGTACAGAAAAACACCCACTTTAATAACTTTTAAACGCACCTGAAAATAAACGTTTTTCATTTCACTAATAGTAAAAATATAAAATATAAAATATAATATATAAAAAAAATATATATATATAATTTCTAAAAATGTATATAATTTCCAGGTACTTTACTTCTACCTATCTAAATTTCTCAGTTTTAACAAACACATAATGGAACATTTATCATTAATGCCAGGAAAAACATGTGCGTTTAATTATATATATATATATTTTTTATATATTATATTTTATATTTTATAGTTAATATTTTAATATGATGTTAGGAAGATATAGACAGTTTCTAACATATCAGCATAAGTAAATGGTTATTAAATTCGTGCTTGCAGACAAATTATATGTTTAAATATAAGATTTACAAATATGTTTATATGATATTCATATCAAGTTTAGTATAGAAATAATTTATATTAAATTCAATCAATTTATTTAGTTGGTAGTTTATTTAATAATCAGTGAATTTTTAATGAGTTTTTAAATGGGTAGTTTTTAATCAGATGCAGTGTGTTTTTATGTTGTATGCTTCTCGAATCCATCCATGTATAATTTATAATAATTCTTAGTATGTTAACATAACTAGAGACGATTTCAGTGTTGTGAAAGATAATGTATTTTAACTTTATTGCTTTAAGAAGGCGTGGTATGTTTTGAGGTTTTTTCGGCGCCAAATTCAACCAAAGTTTATTTAAGGACTGAGTCATCAGTACTTTTAAATGTCTAAATACTTTTTGAAGAAGTTTTACTATTAGTGAAATGAAAAACGTTTATTTTCAAGTGCGTTTAAAAGTTATTAACGCGGGTGTTTTTCTGTACGAGCGTGTTTACCCTGGTTTCTTGTTTTAAGGTGAGAGTTGTTTTGAGTATATTTGCTGGTTTGGAAAATGAGTAGTTTAGTTTTGTTTGGGTTGAGTATTAATTGGGCATCAGATAATCAAGTTTCAACAGAGGAAAGGCTTCCTGTGTGACATTTTGCAGTTTGTGTAGGGACTGGGCTGAGCAGATGATAGTTGCATCATCTGCGTATTGTATGAGTGTGCAATGTTTGGTGGCAGAGGCTAGATTATTGGTGAAAATAGAGAAGAGTAGGGGTCCAAGGATGGATCCTTGGGGAACCCCTTTAAAGACAGGTAGTTGGGGAGATATATCATTCTGCCATACAACGGATTGTTGGCGGTCAGACAGGTAACTCTGAAACCAGTTGGTGACTGATTGAGAGAAGGATAGGTTATTGAGGACAGAGATGATTTGTTTGTGTGGGACCATGTCAAATGCTTTAGATAGGTTTAGGAAAGTAGCAGAGGAGAGATAGCCATTGTTTTTATGCTGAAGGATAGTGTTAGTAAAGGAGAGTAAGGCAGTGTTGGTGCTATGGTTTGGTCGGAAACCATGCTGAGTATTGGAAAGGAGGTAGTCTGAGACCTGAGAGTGAATGCATCTCTCTAGTATTTTGCAGAGTGGAGAGAGAATAGCTATGTGGTGGTAATTGGTTAGTTCTGTGGAGGGGCCGCCTTTGTGGAGGGGAATTATATATGATACTTTCCATAGTGTGGGAACGTAACTTTCTGACAGAGATCGGTTAATCAAGATTGATACTGGGTAGGCCAGAGCATCAGCTGTGATTTGTAGGTATTCACTTGGGAGGTTGTCTGCTGCTAATTTGGTGGGCTTAAGTTTAGCTAAGAGTTTTTTTATGTTGAAGTTAGGAACAGGAGAAAAAGAGAAGACAGTGGGGAGATTATTAGTTGAAGGTGTGGGTTGGAGGAGAGGGGGTTGTGTTGTCTAGTTAGTGATAGTATGGTTTGTGTGAAGTGTGTGTTGAATGAGATAGAAATATTTTCGGAGGAGTGAGGGATGTTAGGAGGAGGGGTACTGATTTTACCTGGGTGGAGGATGGAGTTTATGGAGGACCAGAATTGTTTGTCAGAAATGTAAGGCAGACTGGTAGTATTGGAATTTGTCCTGTTTTATTAGCTTTTTGACTCTATTGCATAGTTCTAGGAATTTCTGTCTAGTTGAGGGGGTTTTGGTTTTGTGTCAGTGCTCCCAGGCTTTATCCCTGTTTTTCATTTCTGACTTAGTGGTTTTCTGTAGCCAAGCAGAGGGTTGAGCTTTGGTTCTGGAAAGTCTTATGGGGGCATGGTAATTAAGGATGCTCAGGAAGGTAGTATTAAAAAATTCAACTGCGTCATCAAGACTGATGTACTTTAGAAGATGCCAGTTACATTCTTTGAGGGATGAGATGAATGTGAGTGGGTTAAAGTTTAGTTTTTTTACGTATTTTACAGTAGATGACAGGTTTAGCTTGGTATAGGTGTTTTTTGAGTAGGAATGTTGGGGAGTGATCACTGGGGCTATCTGATAAGTAGTCTGTTATATATGACTGGGGCTCTTACTGACTAGTATCCAATCCAGGGTAGTGTGCTTGTTAGAGTTTTTATTTATCCTGGTTGGTGACTGAACTAGTTGGGTGAAGCCATGAAGGTTTAGATGATGGGTTGGATGGTTGTCAGAACAGGATTGCCAGTCAATATTGAAATTACCTAAAATTATAGTTTCTTGGGAGAGATGGTGGGTAGACCAGCTGAGGAGGTTTTCTAGTGAAGGGATGTTTTGGCCAGGTGGGAAGTAGCATCCAGTTGTGTTGATGGTTTTATTTTGGCTTATTTTGAGGTTACTATATATTATTTCTTCATTGCTTATTTGTGGTGCTGATGATTTTAAGATCTGGATGTTTAGATGCTGTTTAAATATTATAGCTACACCGCCTCCTTTCTTGTTTAGCCAGTCTACTCTTAGTATGCTGTAACCGGTAGGGAGGATTTGCTCACTGGTAATGTGAGGTTTTAACCAGGTTTCTGTCAGGATGACTATATCTGGGGAGTAGAAGTCTATGGCGGCATGGAGTTCATGGACCTTGTTGGATATACTTCTAATATTTAGGCTTAGTAGAAAGAAGTCACTTGGCTTTCTATTGTCTGTTATTTGGGAGAAGTTGTGGTTTCTAGTCTGATTATGAGGAGTGGGGTTGGAGATGGTAGGGCCAGGGTTGGGGTGGATGTCTCCACTTAGGGCTAGTTTTGATATGCATGAGGTTATTAGTTTTCTCAGTTTTTGAATGTGTTTGTTTATAAGGGAAACTTTATAATTGTGCTCTGTGGGTAATAGGTATGGTGGGAGGGTTACTATGTTAAGTTGTAGGGATGCATTATGTTTGAGTAATATAGTTGATAAAATATGTGGAGGGTGCATAGGTATGGTTCTTGAGTTGCTGGGAGGGGTGCTGAGTAAGGGTGAGACATGAGTGGTCATGTGACTAGTAGTACAGTGGTAGTGGTTGAGTGGGGGAATGATGGAGTTTTGGTAGGATGTAAGATATGCAAGGAGAGTGCATGCAGTGAGCATAGGTATGGTATGCTTATACATGTTAGCTGAGGAGGAGTGATAGTAGTGGGAAGATGGAGGAGGGAGTGTTGGGTTTAGTGCCGTGGTTGGCTTTTGGAAAGATGGGAGGGGTTTGCGTGTGTAATAAAGGTAGGACCACTGGGGGAGGGAGGTAATAAGGGGCAGGGTGGGGAGCAAAGCGTGCAGGAAACAATCAGGTAACAGAGTAAACTGATAAAAGAACATATGATAGTGAATGTGGAGAGTCAGGTAGGTACCCTGCATTTCCACAAAATATCAGTTAGCTGTGCCGCAGTTCAGGCAGTTTTAGTAAGTTTTATGGCTGGGCTGAGCATAAGGTGCTCAAAGGGTGGTTGTAGTTTAAAAATGGTGCCTGCCACAGGTAATATTTATTAACTTTGGGATTAGCTTAAGGTAATAAACAGGGAAGGGGGAGGGGGAGAACAAGGGTGTGAGCAGGCAGTTCTTTTGTACTGCTGCTAATGAGCCAAAGCAAAGACAAGTTTGTGTTAAAGAAACAATCAGAATTGACCAAGGACTGCTCTGAAGCTGTAAGTCATTTCTTAACCATTTCTCAGGTGGAAAAACAGGATAACCTTGTATCAGTAGGCTACTGTGGTCTCAATTTAAATTAACAAACACACAGTATTTGATCAGTTATGGATACTATTTGCTAACAGAGGGGAATAAAAGAGAAAATGGAAGATGAGTGTGTGTATGTGTGGGGGGTGGGGCTGCTTACAAGCCAAAGCAGAGAGCTCTCCAGGGGATAATGAATATTGGCACAAACAGGTAGACACATACTCAAAGTTAACTTTAGCTATTTGTGTTTGCAGACAGTTCAGACCCAGACTGCGCTTTTCTTATAACAATGTATCCACCGGTTGGATAAAAGATAAAGGTGGTACCACAGCTGAATACTTAGAGTGATGTTAGGTTCAAAGTTAACTTTAGCTGTTTGTGCTTGCAGACAGTTCAGAACCGGGCTTCGCTTTTCTTATAACAATGTATCCACCGGTTGGATAAAAGATATGTTTAAGATAAATGCACTGAAGAGTACTTTACCCAGAACAGTCCCTATTCTATTCTAATAGTTACTTCCCTAATTCTTGCATTGTCTCTCTCATTGCAGCTGTCTGCGTCTTGCTATTTAATTGTGCAGCTATCGCAACCCTTTCATTTTTCTCTCAACATCCTGTGTAGGATAGAGTCAAATGTCTTCCTGGAAATCAAGGTAAACTATCTCTACCTGTATTTGCCTGCCAAGTTCACCCTTAACTCAATCATAAAAACTGCATCAGATGTAGCTGGCAGGTGTTTCCTGCCATGAACTTATCTTGCTTTCTGTCTTGAAGATTGCTGCTCTCTGCCAGACTTTCTCTCAGGATTCTCTCCATGACTTTCCTTGCTCTTGTTGTTTAACAAGCTTGTAGTTCCTTGCATTGTCTTCTGCTCCTTTCTTATACAAAGGTACTGCACTTGCTGTTCTCCAGTCTTCTGGCACTTCTAGTGACAGTCCATCCCCCTCTGTACTTCTAGTGACAGTATGTCACCCCCTGCATTTCTAGTGATAGTCCATCATGACCCTGTACTTCTAGCAACAGCCCATCACTCCCTGTACTTCTAGTGACATTATGTCACCCCCTGCACTTCACAATCCATCAGCCCCTGCACTTCTAGCAACAGTCCATCACCCTCTGTACTTCTAGTTTATAGGTTCATAGGTAGATACTAGGCTATTAGCCCTAGGGCCTATATAAGCCTAGCTAAAAATGTACCATGGCTTTTGCCACCCAAGAAAATTATTGCATTTTTAGTGACAATCCATCACACCCTATACTTGTAGTGACAGTATGTCACCCCCTGCACTTCTAGTAACAGTCTGTCACCTACTGAACTTCTAGTGACAGTTTGTCACCCCCTGTACTTCAACTGACAGTAATCATCCCCAGCACTTTTAGTGACAATCCATCACACCCTATGCTTGTAGTGAAAGTCTGTCACTCATGTACCTCTAGTGACAATGTGTAACCCCTGCACTTCTAGTGCCAGTCTATTACTTTCTGCACTTGTAGTGACAGTCCGTCACCCCCTGGACTTCTAGTGACAGTATGTCACCCTGTGACACTTTTGGTGACACCAGTTTCAGTCGTTCTCTCTCATACTTGCCTCATGGTTTCCCTTTCTTTCTTTTCATCCTTTTTTCCTTCGTCTGCCCCTCACTGGTTTTCCTTTGTGTTCCATTACCCCATAGTGGTTAATTAACTGCAAGACCAACATAATCATCAGTGAAATTTACTACTTAATAAATTAATCTGTTAATCCTTCATCAGTTTGTGGCTTCAGAAATCATGATTTAGTTTAGTTGCAATTTCTTTAATATTATCAAAACAAAAATAAATCTTAAATAGTCATGAAACAATGTTTCATTGAGAGTTGAACAATATTCATCTCTAAAATGAGGCTCAAAGATCACCATATCTGTGAGAAAAAAATACAAGATGTGAAAAATCTCTGAGAAGCTATATACATATATGAAGTCCCTGTCAATAAGTCAAAGATGACATCACACAAGATTGTACTGTCTTCCACAAAAGTCAAGGGATGTGGGTGGCAAATTTGGGTAAAATGGGAGCTGTTACTATTGGAGGATCTCCAGGTTTCCTGGCTAAAAGTTTGAGGGGGAAGAAAGTACATGGTAAGTGATTTGTTAAGCACTAGACCGGTCATTTATCAGTCAAATTAACTCCTCCTTGGCCTTTTGATATTTGTCTCTAGAAGTAAAATGAGGCAGTGTACCCACAAACTGAATAGCTTTAGAAGTGGGGGTGGGGGTAGGTTTAGAATAATACTTAATGTCTTTGCCTCATAGACACAAGGTACAGTGTTTGATTCTGACCTCAGGTTATTGGATAGGCTTAATGATGGCCATTCAGGGTAGTTAACCTAGTAGTCACCTATGAACCTATAAGGGGTAACAGAAATATTATGGAAGTACAAAGACTGAGCGAGTTTGTTACTATATAAGGAACAGGTGCACTGGTGAGGAACACAGTGTTGTGCATTAATGACTTCCTTTTGTTTTATTCAATGGGTGACTGCGGGCTGTATGAAGCCTCTTTCTTTGAACCCCGATGACACCTTACAAAGCTGCTGAAACTAGGCACAATACCCACCTTATTGAATTCCTTTCCTATTCAAATTAGAGAAATGAGTTACACCCATACCTTAACATCTTCGCAAGCTCACTTATTGTTTTTTAACATGTGTACAGATTGCCAACTAATACTTTATCTCCCCAAAGGAATCAACATGTTGTACTAAATACTGATATTTAGGTGTCCTGTAAAGCAAAGGGCTATAACCCATGTTTTTATTTTATTATCTGATAACTGAGTGCTTATGTCCTAATAATGTTGAAAAATTTTATAATGGTACTTATGTATTCATACTTATTAAGTGAGGGAAAGTTAACCTCCCAGTTCTCACCTAAACTGGGCCATGGCTCAGTAAGACTACCCTATTAATACATTTCTAATAACTAAATTAAATAATAAAGTGAGTTAATAAATAAATCACCCATGATATGGACAGTAATAGATGTCTCAATTTATGAACAATCTATGAAAACCTGAAGTCCCAAAACACTGGTGAGTCTGGCACTATAGATGCCGAATAGATTGCCGTGAGAAATGTTTACATTGATTTCACTGCAGTTGCCTGTCACAGCTCATCAGCAGGAATAAGTTTGGTGTCTGTTAATGAATCTGCCTTTCATTTACAACAAAGAAAATTGATGCCCAAATGCACTTGTTTATTTAATTTTTCATAGGGTATAGTGCCTTAAGTCAGCTAGGGCTGAACATTAAATCCTTACATTCTAAAGAAGGTACCAGGATAACCTAAATTGCTTCTCTTATTGAAAGTACTTCCTCCTTACCTGTCCTCTTCCAGCTCTCAGAACCCACCATCATTGAATCTCGTATGGCCCTGCAGCGTCTTGTTTCCTTCTTCCTTTCTACATCCCCACCACCTGACATTTATAAAACACAGCTTCCTGTCCTTAATTATGTTACTCTTCAGCTTATCCTCTGTTCTCCTCCTCCTACGGTGCCATCCTTCATCCTACCACAACTCAATAATATATCACAACATCTCTCCAGCTCTGTCCCAACCACCTATCCATACTTCCTCTTTACACCCTCCACACATTGCACCAAACCTATTTAATATTGCCCCTCATCTTTATTCCAAATATAAGCAAATTAACTGCACTTGAACTCAACCCAAAACAAAATTAAGTGCAAGAATCCTCTTCAAAAACAAGTATGCATAATTCCCTAAGAGACTGAAATCCTTCCATGAAGACATATACACCCTAATCGTGGTCCCACCTATCACGATGAACACAAATATACTTCTCTCCCACACACTTCTGTAACCCAACAGCCAGTCCCCAACCCTGGTGATATAATTTTTGCTGCAATAAATATTAGCAGTATAAGAAATAAAACTACTGAACTACATGCCTAGATTACCCAAAGTAAGCCTGATGTTCTTACTGTAACTGAAACTTGGCTTAAACACAGCATACATGACACTGAAGTTATACCTCCTGAATGTAATATCATCCATAATGACTGTATAAAGAGGAAAAGTGGGGGTGGTGTTGCTTTAATATTTCCCAATACCTACCACATTTCCCCTCACAGCAAACCGACACCAAAACTGAGTTCATCAGAGCTTCTAATTGATCTCCTCAAAATAAACAATTATAAACAAACATATATTAGCATCCTTTATATCCCTCCTGGCGAGAATACAGCTGTACTGGAAGATATCCTACACTGGTATGTATTACTGTCCTTTATATCCCTGCTGGTGACAATGCAGCTGTACTAGAAGATATCCTACACTGGTATGTATTACTGCCCTTTATATCCCTCCTGGTGACAATGCAGCTGTACTGGAAGATATTCTACACCGGTATGTATTACTGTCCTTCACATCCCTCCTGGTGACAATACAGCTGTACTAGGAGATATCCTACACTGGTATGTATTACTGTCCGTTATATCCATCCTGGTGACAGTGCAGCTGTACTGGGAGATATCCTACACTGGTATGTATTAGTGCCCTTTATATCCCTGCTGGTGACAATGCAGCTGTATGGGAAGATATCCTACACTGGTATGTATTACTGTCCTTTATATCCCTGCTGGTGACAATGCAGCTGTACTGGAAAATATTCTACACCGGTATGTATTACTGTCCTTCACATCCCTCCTGGTGACAATACAGCTGTACTAGGAGATATCCTACACTGGTATGTATTACTATCCGTTATATCCATCCTGGTGACAGTGCAGCTGTACTGGAAGATATCCTACACTGGTATGTATTACTGTCCCTTTATATCCCTGCTGGTGACAATGCAGCTGTACTGGGAGATATCCTACACTGGTATTTATTACTGTCTTTTACATTCCCCCTGGTGACAATACAGCTGTACTGGGAGATATTCTACACTGGTATGTATTACTGTCCTTTACATCCCTCCTAGTGACAATGAAGCTGTACTGGGAGATATCCTACACTGGTATGAATTACTGCCCGTTATATCCCTCCTGGTGATAATACAGCTATACAGGGAGATATCCTACACTGGTATGTATTACTGTCCTTTATATCCCTCCTGGTGACAATGTAGCTGTACTGGAAGATATCCTGCACTGGTATGTATTACTGTCCTTTATATCCCTCCTCGTGACAGCGCAGCTGCACTTGGAGATATCCTACAGTGGAATGTTTTACTGCCCTTTATATTCCACCTAGTGACAATGTAGCTGTACAGGGAGATATCCTACACTGGTATGTATTACTGTCCTTTATATCCCTGCAGGTGAAAGTGCAGCTGTACTGGGAGATATCCTACACTGGTATGTATTACTGTCCTTTATATCACTCCTGATAAAAATACAGCTGTACTGGGAGATATCCTACACTGACATGTATTAGTGTCCTTTATATCCCTTCTGGTGACAATACAGCTGTACTGGGAGATATCCTACACTGGTGTGTATTACTGTCCTTTATATCCCTCCTGGTGACAATACAGCTGTACTGGGATGTATCCTACACTGGTATGTATTATTGTCCTTTATATCCCTCCTGGTGACAATGCAGCTGTACTGGAAGATATTGTACACTGTTATGTATTACTGCCCTTTATAACCCTCCTGGTGACAATGCAGCTGTACTGGAAGATATCATACTCTGGAATGTATTACTGTCCTTTATATTCCTGCTGGTGACAGTGCAGCTGTACTGGGAGATATCCTACATTTATATGTATTACTGTCCTTTACATCCCTCCTGGTGGCAATACAGCTGTACTGGGAGATATCCTAGACTGGCATGTATTAGTGCCCTTTATATCCCTCCTGGTGACAGTGCAGCTACTGGGAGATATCCTACACTGTCATGTATTACTGTCCTTTATATCCCTCCTGGTGACAATACAGCTGTACTGGTAGATATCCTATACTGGTATGCATTCTTATCCTTTATATCCCTCCTGGTGACAATGCAGATGTACTGGAAGATATCACACACTGGTATGTATTACTGTCCATTATATCCCTCCTGGTGACAGTGCAGCTGTACTCAGAGAGATATCCTACACTGGTATGTATTAGTGTTCTTTATATAAATCTGGATGAGAATGCAGCTGTACTGGAAGATATTCTACACTGGTATGTATTACTGTCCTTTATATCCCTCTTGGTGACAATACAGCTGTACTGAGAGATATCTTACACTGGTATGTATTACTGTCCTTTACATCCCTTTTGGTGACATTGCAGCTGTACTGGAAGATATCCTACATTGGTATGTATTACTTTCCTTTATATCCCTCCTGGTGAAAATGCAGCTGTACTGGAAGATATCATACACTGGTATGTATTACTGTCCATTATATCCCTCCTGGTGACAGTGCAGCTGTACTCAGAGATATCCTACACTGGTATGTATTAGTGTCTTTTATATCCATCCGGGTGAGAATGCAGCTGTACTGGAAGATATGCTACACTGGTATGTATTACTGTCCTTTATATCCCTCCTGGTGACAATACAGCTGTACTGGGACATATCCTATACTGGTATGTATTACTGCCCTTTATATCCCTCCTGGTGACAATTCAGCTGTACTGAGAGATATCTTACACTGGTATGTATTACTGGCCTTTACATCCCTTTTGGTGACATTGCAGCTGTACTGGGAGACATCCTACACTGGTATGTGTTACTGTCCATTATATCCCTCCTGGTGACTCTGCAGCTGTACTGGGAGATATCCTACACTGGTATGTATTACTATACTTTATATCCCTCCTGGTGACAATACAGCTGTACTGAGAGATATCCTACACTGGTATGTATTACTATCCTTTATATCCCTCCTGGTAACAGTGCAGCTGTACTGGGAGATATCCTACACTGGTATGTATCACTGCCCTTTATATCACTACTGGTGACAATGCAGCTGTACTGGAAGATATCCAACACTGTCATGTATTACTGCCCTTTATGTCACTCCTGGTGACAGTGCAGCTGTACTGGGAGATATCCTACACTGGTATGTATTAGAGTCATTTATATCCCTCCTGGTGACAGTGCAGCTGTACTGGGAGATATCCCACACTGGTATGTATTAGTGTCCTTTGTATTACTCCTGGTGACAGTGCAGATGTACTGGGAGATGTCCTACACTGGTATGCATTACTGCCCTTTATATCCCTCCTGGTGACAATGCAGCTGTACTGGAAAATATCATACACCGGTATGTATTACTGTCCTTTATATCCCTCCTGGTGACAATGCAGGTGTACTGGGAGATATCCTACACTGGTATGTATTACTGTCCTTTATATCACTCCTGGTGACAGTGCAGCTGTACTGGAAGATATCCTACACTGGTATGTATTCTTGTCCTTTATATCCCTCCTGGTGACAATGCATCTGTACTGGAAGATATCATACACTGGTATGTATTACTGTCCATTATATCCCTCCTGGTGACAGTGCAGCTGTACTCGGAGATATCCTACACTGGTATGTATTAGTGTCTTTTATATCCATCCGGGTGAGAATGCAGCTGTACTGGAAGATATGCTACACTGGTATGTATTACTGTCCTTTATATCCCTCCTGGTGACAATACAGCTGTACTGGGACATATCCTATACTGGTATGTATTACTGCCCTTTATATCCCTCCTGGTGACAATTCAGCTGTACTGAGAGATATCTTACACTGGTATGTATTACTGGCCTTTACATCCCTTTTGGTGACATTGCAGCTGTACTGGGAGACATCCTACACTGGTATGTGTTACTGTCCATTATATCCCTCCTGGTGACTCTGCAGCTGTACTGGGAGATATCCTACACTGGTATGTATTACTATCCTTTATATCCCTCCTGGTAACAGTGCAGCTGTACTGGGAGATATCCTACACTGGTATGTATCACTGCCCTTTATATCACTACTGGTGACAATGCAGCTGTACTGGAAGATATCCAACACTGTCATGTATTACTGCCCTTTATGTCACTCCTGGTGACAGTGCAGCTGTACTGGGAGATATCCTACACTGGTATGTATTAGAGTCATTTATATCCCTCCTGGTGACAGTGCAGCTGTACTGGGAGATATCCCACACTGGTATGTATTAGTGTCCTTTGTATTACTCCTGGTGACAGTGCAGATGTACTGGGAGATGTCCTACACTGGTATGCATTACTGCCCTTTATATCCCTCCTGGTGACAATGCAGCTGTACTGGAAAATATCATACACCGGTATGTATTACTGTCCTTTATATCCCTCCTGGTGACAATGCAGGTGTACTGGGAGATATCCTACACTGGTATGTATTACTGTCCTTTATATCACTCCTGGTGACAGTGCAGCTGTACTGGAAGATATCCTACACTGGTATGTATTATTGTCCTTTATATCCCTCCTGGTGACAATGCAGCTGTACTGGAAGATATCCTACACTGGTATGTAATACTGTCCTTTATATCCCTCCTGTTGACAGTGCAGCTGTACTGGGAAATATCCTACACTGGTATGTATTAGTGTCCTTTATATCAATCTGGGTGGGAATGCAGCTGTACTGGAAGATATTCTACACTGGTATGTATTACTGTCCTTTATATCCCTCCTGGTGACAATACAGCTGTACTGGGAGATATCCTACACTGGTATGTATTACTGTCCTTTATATCCCCCCTGGTGACAATTCAGCTGTACTGAGAGATGTCTTACACTGGTATGTATTAATGTCCTTTACATTCCTTTTGGTGACATTGCAGCTGTACTGGAAGATATCCTACACTGGTATGTATTACTTTCCTTTATATCCCTCCTGGTGAAAATGCAGCTGTACTGGGAGATATCCTACACTGGTATGTATTACTGTCCATTATATCCCTCCTGGTGACAGTGCAGCTGTACTCGGAGATATCCTACACTGGTATGTATCAGTGTCATTTATATCCATCTGGGTGATAATGCAGCTGCACTGGAAGATATTCTACACTGGTATGTATTACTGTCCTTTATATCCCTCCTGGTGACAACAGCTGTACTGGGACATATCCTATAATGGTATGTATTACTGTCCTTTATATCCTCCTGGTGACAATTCAGCTGTACTGAGAGATATCTTACACTGGTAAGTATTATTGTCCTTTACATCCCTTTTGGTGACATTGCAGCTGTACTGGAAGATATCCTACACTGGTATGTATTACTTTCCATTATATCCCTCCTGGTGAAAATGCAGCTGCACTGGGAGATATCCTACACTGGTATGTATTACTGTCCATTATATCCCTCCTGGTGACAGTGCAGCTGTACTGGGAGACATCCTACACTGGTATGTATTACTGCCCTTTATATCCCTCTTGGCGACTATGCAGCTGTACTGGGAGACATCCTACACTGGTACATGTTACTATACTTTATATCCCTCCTGGTGACAATACAGCTGTACTGGGAGATATCTTACACTGGTACTTATTACTATCCTTTATATCCCTCCTGGTGACAGTGCAGCTGTACTGGGAGATATCCTACACTGGTATGTATCACTGCACTTTATATCACTACTGGTGACAATGCAGCTGTACTGGAAGATATCCAACACTGTCATGTATTACTGCCCTTTATATCACTCCTGGTGACAGTGCAGCTGTACCCGGAGATATCCTACACTGGTATGTATTAGTGTCTTTGATATCCCTCCTGGTGACAGTGCAGCTGTACTGGGAGATATCCCACACTGGTATGTATTAGTGTCCTTTGTATTACTCCTGGTGGCAGTGCAGCTTTACTGGAAGACGTCCTACACTGGAATGTAGTGCTACCCTTTATATCCCTCCTGGTGACAATGCAGCTGTACTGGAAGATATCCTACACTGGTATGTATTACTGCCCTTTATATCACTCCTGGTGACAATGCAGCTGTACTGTAAGATATCCTACACTGGTATGTATTACTGTCCTTCACATCCCTCCTGTTGACAATGCAGATGTACTGGAAGATATCCTACACTGCTTTGTATTACTGTCCTTCACATCCCTCCTGGTGACGATGCAGATATACTGGGAGATATCCTACACTGGTATGTATTACTTCCTTTTATAACCCTCCTGGTGACAATGCAGCTATGCTGGGAGATATCCTACAATGGTATGTATTACTGTCCTTTATATCCCTCCTGGTGACAGTGCAGCTGTACTGGGAGATATCCTACACTGGTATGTATTACTGTCCTTTATATACCTCCTGGGGACAATTCAGCTGTACTGGGAGATATCCTACACTGGTATGTATTATTGTCTTTTATATCCCTCCTGGTAACAGTGCAGCTATACTGGGAGATATCCTACACTGGTATGTATTACTGTCCTTTAAATCCCTCCTGGAGACAGTGCAGCTCTACTGGAAGATATCCTACACTGGTATGTATTACCGTCCTTTATATCACTCCTTGTGACAATACAGCTGTACTGGGATATATCCTACACTGGTATGTATTACTGTCCTTTATATCCCTCCTGGTGACAATACAGCTATACTGGGAGATATCCTACACTAGTATGTATTACTGTCCTTCAAATCCCTCCTGGTGACAGTGCAGCTGTACTGGGAGATATCCTACACTGGTATGTATTACTGTCCTTTATATCCCTCCTGGTGACAATGCAGATGTACTGGGAGATATCCTACACTGGTATGTATTACTATCCTTTATATCCCTCCTGGTGACAGTGCAGCTGTACTGGGAGATATCCTACACTGTTATGTATCACTGCCCTTTATATCACTACTGGTGACAATGCAGCTGTACTGGAAGATATCCAACACTGCCATGTATTACTGCCCTTTATATCACTCCTGGGATAATGCATCTATACTGGGAGATATCCTACACTGGTATGTATTACTGTCCTTTTTATCCCTCCTGGTGACAATACAGATGTACTGGGAGATATCCTACACTGGTATGTATTACTGTCCTTTTTATCCCTCCTGCTGACAATGCATCTGTACAGAGAGATATCCTACACTGGTATGTATTTTATTTTATTTTACATTTGTTGACCGGGCTAGTCTAGCTGGATATATGTCCATTTTCAGTAGAGGCCCGGAGACGTAAGCTCCAATATTCAAAATGAAATTACACTAAAAAAAAACATGTGAAAAAACTTTACAGCAGTACATGAACATAGGCAAATAAAGATAACATTTTAGCTGGTGACAAAGTTATAAAGTACAAATTGCAGAAAGTAGAACATTTAGATAAGAATATTATTACAAAATATTGCTTAAAGTGGTATTTATGGTGAATACTAGCATAATGTATAGTAATAGTGGATACAGGATAGTATGAAGAAGCCTGGCAGATATGTTAGTATATCATGTGGTATAAGAAGTGGAAAGAATACATATATATATAGAAATAATTATATATGTATATATAAATATATATATAAATATATATATATATATATCTATATATATATATATATATATATATATATATATATATATATAAATACCTGTATGTAGATAGTGAGAAGGAGATATAGAATCAGTGGATGTAAATATGAGGTAGATACAGTGGTCAAAAAGATGTAGAAAGTAGTCAGGTGTTGGAGGCTAAAGTTAGTCAGGATTACTACAGGGTCCCAGACATTGTGATTTAAGGTAGAGTTTAAGTTTCTTTTTAAAGAGAGATTTTGAGGGAATAGAAGAAAGTTCATAGGGGAGGAGGTTCCAGTATTTTCCAATAGTGTTAGAAAAGAGGGAGTCTCCAGATTTGTTGTTTGCTTTGTCAATATTTACAAGAAGTTTCTGTGCTGATCTTAGGGAGTTTAGGTTGTTGTAGGGGTGAATAAGAGTAGATAGTATAGGTGTTTTGTCAGGTTGATATAGAAGTTGATAGGTTATGGCTAGTTGATTAATTTTTAGTTGTTGCTGAAATTCTAGCCAACCTAGTTGTTTTAGATTAGTACAGTGGTGGGTTCTAAAAGGGTTGCCTGTAGCAAATCTGGCTATGCTGTGGTAGGAGTTTTCTAGCTTCAACAGATTCTTTTTTGATAAGTTAGTATAAGTGGGTGAGGCATAGAGAAGGGGTGAGATAAGATGTGAGTGGGCAATAGTTGTTCTAGATCCTGGAGTGAGGAAAGATTTGATTTTGTAAAGAGAGCCTATTTTTTTATGAATATCTTTCAAAGTGTTGCTTATGTGGGTATCGAAGTTAAGGCTGTTGTCAATGGTAACGCCTAGTAGATTAGTAATATAATCTTGTGATATAGGTGTGGCATTTTTAGATGTTATTGTAAAGTCTATGTGGGGAGATTTACTGGAAGGTGTGAAGAGGAGGAGTTTGTTTTTTTTTGGGTTTAATAGGAGACAGCGTTGAGAAAACCATTCTTCTACAGAATTAAAAATGTGTTGAGTAAGGGAGTGAAGTTCAGAGACAGATTTTGCTGAGCAAATTAGTGTAGAATCATCTGCGTATTGTATGCATGTATCTTGAGGGACTACTTGTTGGAGGTCATTGATAAATAAAGAGAATAGAAGGGTGCCCAGAATGGACCCTTGGGGGACACCAATGTTAACTGGTAGCTGGGAAGATAGAGTGGAGTTCCAGAGTACTGCTTGATGTCTATTATTTAAGTAGGATTTAAACCAGTTAATAGGTTGAATTTCAAGTGACAAAGATTGAAGAATGTGTATGAGTATTTGGTGGTTGACCATGTCAAAAGCCTTGGACAGGTCTGAGAAAAGTGCTGAGGAAAGGGTGTTTTGGTTACGATTTTTGTTGATAGTGTCTGTAAAGGAGAGGAGGGCAGTGGTGGTACTATGGAAAGGTCTAAAACCGTGTTGGGTATTAGAGAGTAAGTTATTTTGAAGAAGATGGTCAAGCAGTTGCTTGTGTATACATCTTTCCATAGTCTTAGATAAGGGAGAGAGTAGAGCAATAGGGCGGTAGTTGGAAATATCAGTTGAATTTCCACCATTATGAAGAGGAATAATGTGGGAGATTTTCCAAAGTTTAGGGACGTATCCCTTATGTATTACATTCCTTTATATCCCTCCTTGTGACAATGCTGCTCTACTGGAATATATCCTACACTGGTATGCTTTACTGTCCTTTATATCCCTGCTGGTGACAATAAAGCTGTACTGGGAGATATCATACACTGGTATGTATTACTGTCTTTTATATCCTTCCTGGTGATAGAGCAGCTGTACTGGAAGATATCCTACACTGGTATGTATTACTGCCCTTTATATCCCTCCTGGTGGCAATGCAGCTGTACTGGAGGATATCCTACACTGGTATGTATCACAGTCCTTTATATCCATCCTGGTGACAGGGCAGCTGTACTGGAAGATATTCTACACTGGTATGTATTACTGTCCTTTATATCTCTCCAGGTGACAATTCAGCTGTACTGGGAGATATCCTACACTGGTATGTATTACTGTCCTTCATATCCATCCTAGTGACAATGCAGCTGTACTGGAAGATATCATACACTGGTATGTATTACTGTCCTTTATATCCCTCCTGGTGACAGTGCAGCTGTACTGGGAGATATGCTACACTGGTATGTATTACTGTCCCTTTATATCACTCCTGGTGACAATGCAGCTGTACTGGAAGATATCCTACACTGGTATGTATTACTGTTGTTTATATCCCTCCTGGTGACAATGAAGGTGTACTGGGAGATGTCCTACACTGGTATGTATTACTGTCCTTTATATCCCTCCTGGGGACAGTGCAGCTGTACTGGGAGATATCCTATACTGGTATGTATTACTGTTTTTTATATCCCTACTGGTGACAATACAGCTGTACTGGAAGATATCCTACACTGGTATGTATTACCGTCCTTTATATCACTCCTGGTGACAATACAGCTGTACTGGGAGATATCTTACACTGGTATGTATTACTGTCCTTTATATACCTCCTGGTGACAATACAGCTGTACTGGGAGATATTGTACACTGGTATGTATTATTTTCCTTTATATCACTCCTGGTGACGGTGCAGCTGTATG
>NC_056744.1:320652670-320664240 GCF_019279795.1 Protopterus annectens | reverse complement strand
AAAGAATTTCTTCCGTGACGCTGAAGACCTCTCATACCAAAGAATTCTCCTAATGGAGGGTTGAACATGGGGATCAAAGCACCTAAGACAGAAGCCTACAGAACTCCAGATGTGATGGCATAAAAAGATGACGCATTAATCCCAGATGCTCTCCTTTGACTGTAACCTGAAGACTAAAGGTAGGCCATTTTAGAACAACACCAGTAGCTCCACAGTAAGTCCACAAATGATCTCTGAGAGTACATTGTGATCCACAGTGTCACATGGAAAAGAGAGTTCATGTAGGGCCAAGATGCAATAATGCTTTGCCTTCATCACTGTAGGGAGATAATTCGAGACCTGCGTAAAGGTGGTCTCACATTGTGTTATCATCACTGTAAGGAGATAATTCAAGACCTGTGTAAGGTCAGTCTCATGCAGTGTTTCCGTTACTGTAGGGAGATAATTCAAGACCTGTGTAAGGTCATTCTCACACTGTCTCTCCATCACTGTAGGGAGGTAATTCAAGACCTGTGTAAGGGTGGTCTCATGCTATGTCTCCATCATACTTCTCAATTGTCCAGATTTTTGCAGAACGTCAAGATTTCTGCCTCATATTTTTGGCCTACCTCTCATATAATTGTGGTTTTCTGGCAAAATGTTGAGGACTGAAATAACTTAATATTGTCATATATTTGAGTTTCAGACTTCATTTCCTTAGGGAAAATTCATGCTAAGTAGCATGTCCAAAGTTCATGCATAAGTAGCTGACTCCAAATCTGACTTCAGACCAGTGACAAGTGGAGTACCAAAGGGTTCAGTCCTGGGTCCTCTCCTGTTTGGTATCTACTTCTCTGAAGTTCAGGCTAACACAGAAGGTCTTTGGCTAACGAAGTTTGCAGATGACTGCAACCTAGAAGCCATAATCAAAACTCCTAATGATGTGGACATTCTACAAAAGGGCCTCACTGAGACAGATGCCTGGTGTCAAAGCCATGGCCTCAAGCTCAATGCCAAAAAGTGCATTGTCATCCCCTTTGGTAAAAACTTTGTACCCATGAACTACAAGATAGGTGGTAGCATACTTAACACCGAAAGTGTGATAAGAGACCTTGGGACACAGGTGGACAGTAGTCTCTCCTTTGATAATCACATCGCCACAGTAGGCAGGAAATCCTTCTACATGGCACACCTCATCACAAAAGGTTTCTCATCCAGAAAAAAAGAGGTAATTGTTCCCCTCTACTCATCACTCATTAGACCCATTATAGAGTACAATGCCCCTTTTGGTATGTACCTCACAAGACATCTACAACAACTGGAAAGGCCGCAGAAATACCTCACAAAGAGGATTACCGGCCTCAAACAGATGCCCTACGCAGACCATCTCAAAAAACTTCAGCTTTACTCAGTCGCATATCGCCTACTCAGAGGTGATCTCTTGCCTAACATACAAAGCTATGTCAAGCCCAGAGCTGTTGGACATGCTCCACTTAAAGAAATCCCAATCCCTCCAAGCTACATGCTCTAGGGACCTAAACCTTGTCACCACAATAAAAAGAACATGCTGGAGGGATAGATTCCTGTCCCAGAGACTTCCCATACTCTGGAATAAACTACCTATCTATATCAAACAAAGCTACTCATTAGCACTCTTCAAGAAAAATCTTGATGATTGGATGGGAAATAGGAAAGTCACCCTTGGATCACTTCTGTGGCTCTGCTCGACAGTGGCACAGGAAAATAATTTTCTTGGGTGGCAAAAACCAGGGTACCTTTTTGGCTGGGCTTGTATAGGCCCCAGGTCTGATAGCCTAGTACCTACCTATGACCCTATGAACCTATGAACCTAAGACAAACTCTAAGACATATGCTGCTATTCTAGCAAGTTTGGAAGTCTATAAGAGCAATTTTTAAACTCTGTCCCTATTTCTGGCCCTTTGCCCCCCATTATTTTAGGCTTTGTCCAGACTTCTTGTGCTAAGAGGATGAGAGGTGTGGTCTCCATCACTGTAGGGAGATAATTCAGGACCTATGTAAAGCTGGTCTCATGCTGTGTGTCCATCACTGTAGGGAGATAATTCAAGACCTGTGTAAGGTCGGTCTCATGCAGTGTCTCCATCACTGTAGGGAGATAATTCAAGACCTGTGTAAGGTTGGTCTCATGCAGTGTCTCCATCACTGTAGGGAGGTAATTCAAGACCTGTGTAAGGTCGGTCTCATGCAGTGTCTCCATCACTGTAGGGAGGTAATTCAAGACCTGTGTAAGGTTGGTCTCATGCTGTGTCTCTGTCACTGTAGGGAGATAATTCAAGACCTGTGTAAGGTCGGTCTCATGCTGTGTCTCTGTCACTGTAGGGAGATAATTCAAGACCTGTGTAAGGTCGGCCTCATGCTGTGTCTCTGTCACTCTAGGGAGATAATTCAAGACCTGTGTAAGGTCGGTCTCATGCTGTGTCTCTGTCACTGTAGGGAGATAATTCAAGACCTGTGTAAGGTCGGTCTCATGCTGTGTCTCTGTCACTGTAGGGAGATAATTCAAGACCTGTGTAAGGTCGGTCTCATGCAGTGTCTCTATCACTGTAGGGAGGTAATTCAAGACCGGTGTAAGGTCAGTCTCATGCAGTGTCTCCATCACTGTAGGGAGATAATTCAAGACCTGTGTAAGGTTGGTCTAATGCTGTGTCTCTGTCACTGTAGGGAGATAATTCAAGACCTGTGTAAGGTCGGTCTCATGCTGTGTCTCTGTCACTCTAGGGAGATAATTAAAGACCTGTGTAAGGTCAGTCTCACACTATCTCTCCATCACTGTAGGGAGATAATTCAAGACCGGTGTAAGGTCAGTCTCATGCAGTGTCTCCATCACTGTAGGGAGATAGTTCAAGACCTGTGTAAGGCTGGTATGACTACTACTACTGTGCCTGCTGCAGACAGCAGACTGAAATGGATCATAATCACTGTAACCTTGTAAAATGTAATCAAGCTATGACTCTCAGTACTCTTGTTTATAAAAGGAAGATTCAGAATGGGGTGGAAGTTGTTTAAACCATCAGGATCCCAGTTATACTCCTTCAAGATTAGGGGACCCAATGCCTCTTTTAAAGGAAATGGAAAAACTCTAGTACTTAATGAAGCAAAGAATTTGAGAAATCATAGATTTATATTTAGATCTTCAAATTCATCTGTATCTGATTTTAGCAACACTGAGGACATTTCCCCAATCCATATACAGATTTTATATCATAAAATGAGGAACAGTCTCCAAACATACTAATTCTGTTGGGAGTGGTACCATCAATCCCCGTTAGGTGCCACTGTCATTGTTGTGCCTGGAAACATACTGCTCACCCAGTATTTATGACACAGAAGTTTGCAGGGAATTTTTAATGTCTGCCAAGTCATTACACTCAAAGAAACTATGTTCCCAATTATCTCTTTCTTCCCTATCACACATCCAACATTTGCAATCTACCTGAGGAAAAATTCTTTGTAGTCTGCTTGGGGTATAAAATTATCTATGCAAACACTTACAAGCAAAAATCCTAAATCTTCTAGAATTTGCTGTAATTTGGGAGCCATACATAGATCCCCCCATTGTTTTTTTGTGAATTACTTATCGAATTTCTCTTCCCATTTATTTCTAACCTCCTCTGACTGATTCCTCTAGTTGTCATGCAATATTTTATATGTTCTTATAATTATCCATTCTTAACAGCAGCTTCTGTTGTAGATTCTATTAAAAACTTTACCAGCACTGGTCTTTTACTTAGGACCCCCTAGTTCTTTGTCTTTGCTTGTGCTCTGATATCAGTCCTTGATAGGGAAGGCTCTCTCGCCTGCAGTCCAAATGGATTCCTGACCTCTTCCAGTTCTATTACCTTTCTTTCTCCAGTTAATTACTCCCAATATGTTCGTTCCTTTTCCAGTTTTGTCCGGTAAATTCCAGCTCCCTCATGCCTATTCACTGTATCCTTAACGTGAGCCATCCTTATTTGCAGAATCTCCTTTCTCCATTCCTGTTTTGGCTTAGTTCTTAGAATACCTTCTGATACTTTATGGACATAATGTCCTGTATGATTATTGTTATTCTCCTTAAAGGCCTGCATCCAAAATCCTGGTCTCTCCTTGTTTCTTGAAATCTCCCCCCCCCCCCCCATTTCATCATCATCCCTTTCTACTTAGGTTCATATGTGTTTACTAGGTTAATGACCACTAGGGCCTTTTTAAGCTTAGCCATGCATCCCAAATCTCTGACATGTGTTGGACCCTGATAAGTGTAAGCACAGGTTTGGGAAGGGAAACATGTACAAGCAGGGTCCTGGGAGATGAACCATCTACAGATTGCCTGTGTCAGTTAGAGACATAGATACCAAACCAGGGATGCATTTCCTGTTCCCCATCCAATTGTCCAAGTTACACTTGAATTGGTTTAGGGAGGGCCTCTGCTTCACATGGATGGGGAGCCTGTTCCATAGTGGGCTAATCTCTGGGATACATACCAGTCTCTCCAGTAGGAACTATATATATATATATTCCAGATAAAATCCTTCAACTCATTATTAATTGCTATCCACAACTTCGCCTCAAGTTGATATGAATATGCCTGGCCTGTGTAAAGAAGTAAAGGGGCTAAAAGCATTTTGACTGCTTGTATCTTGCTATCCATATTAATAAAACAGAGCTTCCAGTTTCTCAGCTTTTGTATTATTTCTTGTTTAGTCTTATAACACATATCCTTAGCTGTCTTAATAGAATCCCTTTTAAGCCATAATCCTAAGTACTTCTTTTTTCATGTCCCCATAAATATGGGTATTGCTGAACCAATTCATGCTTGGGCACAGTTTACAGCTATTGACTTTATTTTATCCTCATTAATTTTGCATCCAGAAAAGACCTGAAACTGTCTCAGAATGTCCATAACACTGAAATGGCCTTTTCTGGTTTTATCCGGTACAAAATAATATCATCTGTAAATAAGGCCAGCTTTTCTTGATCACCATATACTAATTATAAACTTGAAATTTTCAGTCCCTTATTTTCTTTCAGTGGTTCTAAATATAATGCAAATAACAAAGAGGACAACCCTATCTGGGTGCTTTGTTCAAACTGAATTTATCAGAGAAGAACCCCCCCCCCCAGTTTAATTTTTGCCTCCTACCAGCATATATCCTCCTAATTAACCTTATTATTGTCTCAGGCAGATGCTTCCATTGCCCTGCTCATAAAAGCCCCACTTATTCTGTGAAATGCTTTCTCTGTATCACAACCTATCAGCAATAAAGATAATCAATAGGGCAGTGCAGTGGTGCAGTGGTTAGCATTGTTGTCTCACAGCAAGAGCTTCTCCAGTTCAATTCTTGTCTGGGGTGCCTTCTGTGCAGACTCTGCATGTCCTCCCTCTGTTATAGTGGGTTTCCTCCAGGTGCTCAGGTTTCCTCCCACATTCCAAAGACATGCATCTAGAGCATTTCTCCCTGGGCCTCTGTTGAAAATGGGCTCTGTCCCAGTCAGACTTTCCCAATAAATAATTTTCTTACATTCTGCTTTCCTCTGGATCATCATTGTTCTGTTAATGCTGTGACAAATTTGCCTTCACTGCACAAAACCACATTGGTCCATATGTTTCAATTTTGTCATCATCTTTGCCATTCATTTCACCATTATAGATCTAATAAAACATGATAATCATGGTTTAGAATCGAAATGGGCCTGTATGAAGCTGGATCTGATGGATCTTTACTCTCTTTAGGTATTACAGCCGCCACTGCTTTCTTCCAGGATGTTGGTGCTTCTCTTAAAATACTATTAAATCGTTCCAGAGCTTTATCAAATACATCCTTCCTAGCTTCCAAACTTCCACAGGAATACCATCTGTTCCTGGGGACTTTCCTGTAGATTGGTTATGCATCACCATTTTTATCTCATCTCTTTCTGTCCTATTAGTAATTGAGCCTCATCTACCTCTAACTTTGGCATATTTAGTTCTTCCATAAACATTTCCATTTGTACTTCTTGATTTCCAAATTTCTCTGCTTTATACAGATTTTCATAAAATTTCCAAAATATTTCTAATGCCTCTACAGGATCTCTGGTTATTTTCCTTGTTATAGGCTCCCTAGGCTTGGCAACAACCCTTCCTACTTTCTGTTGCTTGAAACATTGTAATAAAAGCTTTTGTGCTCTCGAGTTATCAAAAAACAGTTGCTTAACAGCAAGGTTCTAAACTCATGCATAATATTCAGTAAAGAGGCAGTTCTGGGGTACATTTTCTGTTTCCTATCCATTGTGCTTGAATATGGCAATAAGGAAATTCATCCCTTGTTTGGCACCAGTGTGTCTAATGTACACAGGCAGCCTGTAAATGGTTCTTCTCCCAGGCCCCTGCTTGTAAATGTTTTATCTCCCAAGCTCCTGCTTACATTTATCAAAGGTACCAGAACTTGTCAGAGATTTGGAATGCATAGCTTGGCTTAAAAAGGCCATTGTGGTCATTAGCCTAGTGGACACCTATGAAACTATGAGTCTATGAACATATGAGTCTATGAACCTATGAACAGGGATGAGCTTAGTTTAACATAGATGAGTAGTCTGTTCCAGACCAGCTTTATCCTCTACAAGATAAACCTGTCCCTCCAATCCATTCTGTTGATGTTGCAGAAGAGGTTTGGATCCCTAGACCAAGTATTTCTGATGTTGTTTGACTTGCTGATGGATCAGAGGATGCCTTGTATGCCAGACAGAGGTCACCTATTAGCAGTCTATAGGATAATGAAGGTCTTTCAGTCAGTCCATGTAGGACATATTATTTAGACCTTGTATTGTTTTAGTAAGATATCTCTGTACGCATTCCAGTTTTTGCATGTATCTAGACAGATACATGCCTAAAGAGGCATATTGCATTCAATGACTGGCCTAATGAGGGCTGGGTAAAGGAGGACAATTACATCACTAGACCATGACACAATCCCTTTGTTTATAAGCTGTGCAGTATAGAAAAACTTTCTTGTGATAATGGACACATATTGGTTAAAAGTTAAGTCACTGTCCACATAGTATTCAAATCCCAAACAACTGGGTCAATCTTTAGGGGCATATTGTTAATGTGGTAGTTCTGTGAGGTAGATGACTTCCCAAAGGAAATTATAATGCATTTTTTGGCATTTAGTTTCAGTCTATGATTTTTGTTACCAAAACAAAACCTTCCTGCACAATGGTTATAACATTTGGGAATTCAATGTCTGCTCCTAGCTTGCAGTCATCTGCAAACTTCATCAGCTAGAGCCATTTGGTATTGGCTTTTACTTCAAGGAGGTAGATGCCAAACAGCAGAGGTCCCAGTACAGAACCCTGGAGGACTACACTGGTAACTAGTCTCTTTGCGGAGGTAAGTGGGTCTATATTACGAAGTCAAATGATAAAAAGAGTGAACGCTCTTATACTGAACACTAAAAACTGAAAGCAGTAAATGTCGAACACACGGAACAGTGATTTTTTCCCCCAGGAAAAAAAATCGCTGCTCCGCAAAAAAAAAAAAAAAAAAACAAATCCATAGACTTCACCCCCACAGCCCCTGATGGGGGGGCTGTACCCCTCACACACACCCATACTTAAATAGGATTCCTATTAAATGATCGAAGACACATCCTTTCGAATGTCTCTTGATCAAACTTAAAAACACGAAAAGGCAAAATAGCGAAACAGCATATAAGTGAATTCTTTCCCTGGGAAAGAAACCACTTGGTCACTTCCGTTACTTTGCCGTTTTCGTCACTGTAGTGAGATCTCGGAGTTGGTATATTTAAGTAGGGGTGGTGTGGGGAACACAGCCCATGTTATGTAATGTTTTAAATTTTTTTTCTTTCTTTTTTTTTTTTTGTGAAACAGCGATTTTTTTCCCTTGGAAAAAAATCGCTGTTCTAAGCATTTGAGATCATAAGCTTTTGATTACATGGGTTAAAAAAATATCCATTGGCTTTTTTAAGCGTTTGATGATTTAACATAGATCCACATTAATATACCAACTCCAAGATCGCACCATAGTGGATGAAATGGCAAAGTCCCGAAAATGACCCAGTGATTTTTTTTTTCCCTAGGAAAAAAAAATCGCTGTTCCGTGTGTTCGACATTCAGTGCTTTCGATTTTTAGTGTTCGATATAACAGCATTCACTTTTTTTATCGTTCGGCTTCGTGATATAGACCTGTGGTAAGTTGGGCTATTTTGATTTACTGCATCCTATTCTGTGAGTCAGCTAGGAATACAGCAGTTAACACAGGTTCATAGGTTCATAGGTAGGTACTAGGCTCTCGGCCCTGGGGCATATACAAGCCCAGCCAAAAATGTACCCTGGCTTTTGCCACCCAAGAAAATTATTTTCCTGTGCCACTGTCGAGCAGAGCCACAGAAGTGATCCCCGAGGTGAATTTCCTATTTCCCATCCAATCATCAAGATTTTTCTTGAAGAGTGCTAATGGGGACCTTTGTTTGATATAGATAGGTAGTTTATTCCAGAGTATGGGAAGTCTCTGAACAGGAATCTATCCCGCTGGCATGTTCTGTTTATTGTGGTGACAAGGTTTAGGTCGGAGGGATTGGGATTTCTTTAAGTGGAGCATGTCCATCAGCTCTGGGTTTGGCATAGCGTTGTATGTTAGGCAGAGATTGCCTCTGAGTAGGCGATATGCAACGGAGTAAAGCTGGAGTTTTTTTAAATGGCCTGCATAGGGCATCTGTTTGAGATCGGTAATCCTCTTTGGACAGAAATAAACAAGAGTTTATTCCCAGTTTATTTAGCTTTACTATTATGCCTGAGTGAGGAATTGTGTCAAAAAGTTTGGACAGGTTGAGGTATGCAGTGTGCACTGCTTTACTTTCATCCACTGCTTTTGTAATCTTTTCAAAAAGTCTACCAGGTTAAATAAGCATGACCTACCCTTGACAAGTCCAAACTCAGACAGTCCATTGTTTGGAAGCCCTCTGTCATGGCTTTATATAAGGCTAGTCAGACGTATGGGTCAGTAATTTCCTGGGTGTGGGTAAGGTTCTCCCTTATGCAGGGGAATGACTGTAGCTGTTTTCTATTTGCTTGGTACTATGGAGACAGAGGTTGAACGTGAATGCATTGTAGCGTTATTTTTCATTTGTCCACTAGGTGTCAATGTTGTACAGAACACAAGCGATCAGGGACACAAGTAATGTGTATGCTTACTTCCAGTTTGCAGTGACCTAACGGCTATATTATTCTTTTTGATTTTTTTTTTTTTAGTTTTCGTTGGAATTTAGCCAGAAAAAAGTTTGAAATGGATAATGGCATTAACACTGTAAGTAGGTGAAATGTTTGAATGCATCATATTTACTATCAAAACTACGGCTGCTAACTTAAATGTATTATTGTAATATATTAATATGAATGCATTGCAATATTTGCAAAATTTGTATCTAGCATTTTCTTTTTTGTTGTTGTTGTTATGTAAGTCAGTTTTCCAAGGTTTATAGTTTTTCTTTTTTTTTCTGCAGGTTATGTGAATGATTAGATAATGTTATATGACATTAATAGAACCTGCTGGAGGGACAGATTTGCCTCCCAGAGGTTTCCACACCTTTGAACAGACTCCCACTTCAAGTCAAGCAGAGCACGTCATTGGCCCTCTTCAAATGAAATCTAGATGATTGGATGGGTAACCATAAGTTCACCCCAGGGGTTCCACTTATGTCCCACTTGGGCAGGGGTGACAGGTGCTGATCGTGGAATTAAGGGCAATCTTGGCTGCATCTACGTTATCAAAAGTAATTTAATTGAATAGGATTTTACATCGAAATGCCATTGATCGAGTTGTTTATAGTGAGATCGCAGTACAGTAAAAATCAGAAAATTTGCCTTCCTCACTGTTGTGCAATCTCAGAGTTGGGAGGTGAGGGGCACAGCCCCCCACAAGAGCAAATTTGATAAATGGCATTTTTGATGGAAGTGCCGTTCGATTAAATTACATTTCGATTATGTAATATAGACCCACTTGGCTAGCTTGTAATGACCCTAAGTTCATTAGCGTAATAACCTCCTATGATCCTATGATCCTATTTACCTTGTGGAGACAGCTGCTGTAATTCAAACTGACAAAGACAAGGCTTTGCTGAAAACTTCTTTCAGCATTGGGTCGATGATAATAGAGTTGCATTGGAATTAATCTTGCCCTACTTTGTTGGCTTTTCTATGCCAGTTACTACCACCAGCCAGATGAGCATGGCACACATAAATTACCAGTAAGTGTATGATTCTTAGAAATGATTCAACCGAGCCAACCGACTATAAAAACTAGTGGTAGCTTTAGCTGAACTGTTTTTTGTTTTTTTGTTTTTTTTTTAAATACCAACAGAATCCACATGTTAAAAATCATCTAATAATATAGTAAACAAAATTCTTTACTAAGAGGAGGTTAAGCAGATGCAGTTAAATATTCAGAGAGACGGACACTTACACAAAGAAATAGAAAATGAATAGATGACATTAGAAAAACTCTTGTTTTATCAAGCTATTTCTGCGCTAACCTGCAGCTAACAGGTTGCTGAAAGTTCGCTACCACTGCCTAAAAGTTGCAGAATATAGCAGATAAAAGCAATAAAATGAACTGTCTGTGGCTTATAACTTTGAGGTAGGTACGCAACCCAATGGAACAAACATTTATACCCTCATTTCCTGGGAAGGGGCATTACACCTGCCACCAGGAAGGGATGCCCTAAGATGAGTCAGCACTAGTGGTATAGAGTAAACATAGGTCTTTCAAACCAATTTCCCCTTCAGGGAAGTCATGGTGTTTTCCTGTCAATCAAAATGTCAACATTAGGTTTTCTAGTGTAGTCTCACAGCTGAAGGAGGAATTAATACATTTGCTGACAGGCAGTGTCTAATTCCATCTTGTTAAATGAGTGTGTGCAGGTTTGGTTATCCTCTTCACAGAAAAGAGTCAGGGATTATTTTAAATGCAAACTTTGTAGTCTGCTAAGACTTAGATATAAATAGTTGTTTATCCTATACATCCCTTTTCACATAGTTATCCAAATTTATATTTACATATCTGAGCATCTTTAGAGACAAAAACAACTGCAGGTTTTCCTTAGCAAGGTTTTCACATTTTACTGTCACATTTTCCCACTTTGTTGTTATTATTTACTAAAAATATATCTGTATACAGCCTAACACCATAAATACATTTACTTTCCCGAGTTAGCAAAATACGATTTTACTGCAGTTTTCCAGTGTCCTAACTGTGCTTCCCTCTTATCTGGACTTTCCCACTGATTCCTTTTCACCTGTGCACATTCCACTTTGCATGACCCCGCCCTTCATGCTTCCTGCATCAGTGGGTCTCATTCCTGATAGGACATGTTGTGTGTCCCTTTGCACCTTGTAGTCTTGTCCTCCCTAGTTCTCCCCTATAAATAGGACAGAGACCCTACTGCAAGTGACCCTAGTGAGCAATGATAATAACTGCTCCCTCCTCCATAGCTGAAGTAAAAATAAATAACAGCAAACGATAAATTGGCTGTAAAACAAGCATAATATATATTTTAAAATATTGACATATTAGAAAGTCC
>NC_056744.1:320622670-320647670 GCF_019279795.1 Protopterus annectens | reverse complement strand
TCCTGGCCGAAAGAAGTTATAACTACATCTATTCAGAGTAATGGTCCCTTTAATGCAAATACTGCATCGCAGGGAAACACGACTGGCTCCTCTGGTCCTGTTTCCGGTTCTACGAATGATCGGGGAGTTATGGTACCCGTATCTACAAATGCTACACAAGTGGAACCAGGTTTGCAAATTCCTGTTACTGCTACTAGCAATTCGGCAGTTCCTACTACTACAGACGATCGGGGAGTTTTGGCACCCGTATCTACGAACGCTATGCAAGCAGAACCAGGTATGCAACCTTCTTTTACTGCTTTTAGCAGTTTGGAGACTTCCATTACCACTGACAAGTTTATTAATGATGTGCGTCCCACTTACACATCGTCAGTAATGCCTTCAACTTCAAATGTATCTGTAGTTAATAATACTCAAGGGCAAGAACTAAACAAGGAAACAAGTGTTTTTTTAGACAAGACAAAGAAGGGGGACTACTCTTTGAGAACAGCCCTGCCGTACAGAGCTCGATCCAAGAGCTTTACACACAACGGCAAGACATTCAAGAGCCAGCACATGGATGTGATAGCTCATCAATCCAAAAAGAGACGCATGTAGTCTCAGACTTAGTTATAAATATTTCTTCTTTTGTGTTAAATAGTGAACAGCTTAGTGTTCCTAATAAAGGTTTATCTTTTATTCCTGCAAGGAGGGCCGACCCAGCAGAAATGTTGAAGGACTTAAGACTACTTGGCAGAAGTCTTTCCCTAAAGTGTTTGTTTCCTACAGATACTGCTGCAGGTAATAAAGGACATAATATATACAGAAAACCTAGTACCTTTGTTCCAGCTTTACTAACAGGTATTCAACAATTCATAGATGTATGTGAAATTGCTTTTAGAGAATTAAACAACTCAACTGATACTAGTATGTCATTTTATAACTTGACAGTAGATGAACACAGAGCCCTGCAAGAATTAAAAAATATACATTCACTAGTTATTAAGCAGGCAGATAAAGGAGGCGGTATAGTGTTAATGGACAAGGATTTATATGTCACACAAATGGAGAAACTTTTACTTGATACGCATACATATCAATGCATTTCCAAGCCTACTGTTAATGCTATTATAGATAAAGTTTATTTTTTAATTTTTGATTTACTAATCACGAATTTAATAGATGATTCACTTTTTAAGTATTTTAATGTGTATAAACCTCTTGTTCCCAGGGTATATGGCCTACCAAAAATACACAAAAATTTATCTCCACCCATGCGTCCTATTGTTTCAGGCACTGGGTGGTGTACTGAACCTCTCTCTATTTATGTAGAGGGATGTTTACATGGTTTGTTGGCAAACTGCCATACAATATTGAAGGATACAAAGATGTTTTTACAAAGGCTTTATGATAGAATGGAAAGTGTTGATGTTAATGAGAATTTTGTCCTTGTTACATTAGACATTGAATCCTTATTCACTAGTATACCTAACACCTGGGGTGTTGACAGCGTTAGGGATTTTCTTTCTGTGAATAAGTGTTTCACCAACACTAAGATACAGTTGATTTGTAGTCTCTTAGAGATTATCCTAGAGAACAACATTGTTATGTTCCAGGAGCAATTCTTTTTGCAGAAAGTTGGCGTGGCCATGGGCACTGCATGTGCAAATAGCTACACCAACTTGGTTTTGGTCAGCTGGGAAGAGCAAAATGTGTTGTCAAATAATAATCCATTCTTTGGACAAATACTTTGGTATGTCCGCTTTGTGGATGAGTGTTTATGCTATGGAGAGGCTCTGGTATTGATTTGGCACAGTTTTTGGAATATTTGCATTCAACTACTGATTTTTTAAGGTTCACTTACCATAGTTCCAACACTGACATCAGTTTCCTTGATGTGCAGGTTAGTAAATCTGTTTTAAATGGTCTTTGCAGTAATATTTATTTTAAACCCACTAGAAAAAATACTCTTTTGCACAAATCTAGTATGCACCCTAGACACGTTCCTAGGAACATGTTCAAGGGTCAGGTTTTTAGAACACTGCGACTGCATAGCAGAGATGAAGATACAGTAGTTGCCCTATCTAATTTAAAAACAGAATTTTTACATAGGGGATACTCGCTTGCAGACATTGAACAGACTATCTCTAATGCCTGGAAGCTGAGAAGCACTAGATGTAAACCTTATTTTAATGCTGGTGATGCTGTTGACAATACAAGATATACTAACAGAACTAGTAATGATTTTAGAGTGGTGTTTCAGTTTTCCAGTAACATCAATCAATACTTAGATGTAGTCAGAAAGCATTGGTATTTGCTACAAGAAGTGCCTGGACTGGTAGACAAGGTCAGACATTCTCCTATTTTTAGTTTTAGAAATAATAAATCCCTTAAACAACATCTATGTCATGGTGAATTATCTAGAACTATTATTAGATCCAATCGGCATGGTACTTTTCCATGCAGGAATTGCAGTGCTTGTCAATTTATATATAGCAAAAATAAATATGTACATCCTACTAGGAAATTTTCTTTGTACACTAATCAATACACTGATTGCAGATCTACAGATGTGGTCTATTATTGTTTTCATGTACAATGTGTTGCTTTTTATGTAGGAAAAACAAATAGAATGCTTAAAGATCGTATTTTGGACCACCTAAGAGATATCAGTAATAATAAACCATCAAATGCTCTAGCCAATCATGTTATGTCCAATGGCCGTTCTCATTCCTTTAAGTTCTTTGTTCTACAACATATTCATAGAAACCCCAGAGGTGGTGGCATTCAGAATATCACAGAGGGACATGAACAGAAGTGGATTTTGAAACTTAATGCTGAAAAGTATCCTGGTTTGAATGTTACTACTTCCTTGGTCCCTTTTTTAAAGGCTAGACATCTCAAGCATTAAGATTAGCTAAGTTCTTTCAAGATTAGTCTAATGTATTTAACTAGCTTTTAATTTCCAAATATTATATTTAACTTTTTCCTGCCTAGTATTTTTCCATGTTTTATAATGATTTTATAAGTTTTTTAAGTGCTTTCTCATGTATAGTATTTGACTCCTTCTTGTACAATGTTTTTAAGCAATGCTTTTTTTAGTTTGAGCATGAGGCTTAATTGTTTTTCACTGCTACTTAATCATTGTGTGATTTTATTGATTAATTGGCATTTTAGAATCTCTATTTAAACCTGTGCATTTTTTACTTTGGTGTCTGATGAAGCAACTTCGGTTGTGAAAGCGCTTACCACTTTGTACTTTGCTGTGATTAAACATTTGCTGTGTGTTATCTTGGTGCATTTTTTACTTTTTACCTTTCATTTGGATTTATTTCTGCACCAAGGTTTTACCCAACACGGTTTCTTTGGTTTTCTGTTATTGGTGGAGTAGTTGAAATCGCCCAATATTAGGGTGTTTGGTTGACCCCTAATATTTTCCAGTATATCAAGAAAAGAGGAGTGGGAATCCTGGGGCATTGTGAGGGATCTCTAGCAGGCTACAATTTGGATTGCAGTTTTGCCCAGAGTTAGTTGCATTTGGATTACCTCGGCTGCACTGTGCTGAGCAACTAGCCTGGAGGTGTGGATATCCTTAATGAATATGGACACACCTCCACCCTTGGTGTTCCAGTCCACGTTAGATGGCCGAAATGTGTTGTATGAGTTATAGCCTGGTAATGCAGGGGTGCTCCCTGGAGTCTTGAACCAGTTCTCAGTCACTGCACAGATATCGATGTTCTCCATTTTAAGGAGTGCCTTGACTGAGTGCATTTTGAGATTTAGACTTCTAGCGTTGAGTATCATCACCCTCAGTTTTTACTTGCCTGTTCTTGTTATGGTGGTGAATTTGTCATTTGAACCTTGCCTAAAAAAGGCACTATAGGGGCAGCAAGAGCCTTAGTCAGTATCTGGAATCCCAGGGGTGACAGGTGCAGGCCATCTCTGGCAAAGCATCGTGGTCTGTCGAACATGTCATCCCAGGCAGACAGATACTGGATCCCCTTAGAATGACACCAGAAGCTTAGCCAATTGTTGAAGTCAATCATTTTGTCCTTGTACTGTGGTATCATTCTGGGCGATGGCAGGATGCTACTCAGGGCTAGGGTATACCTGCCTGGACTACAAGATCGGAGAGTTCTTCCATGTCTCTTTTCATGTAGTCCAGGGAGGTATGTCTCAGGTCGTTCACACCAACATGGACAATCACAGAGTCATATTTGTACTTGTTGTGGAGTGACCTGAGTACGTGGGTTATGTGGCGGATCCTGGCACCCAACAGGCAGCTGACAGTGACCTTCACCTTGTTTAACCTGGTGAGTGGGACATCAGTGTGCTTGACTATAAAGTCACTTATGACTAGTGTGTTGGGTACGTTCTTTTGCCTTATGGGCTGTGGTTGAGTGGGACACTGAGTCTGTGGGCTATGTGTCATTTGGGTTGTGTTGGTGGTGGGAGGTTGCTTGCGTTTCTGTTTTGGAGGTCTCTGTTGCTTGAGCAGATTATTATTGAGAGCCTACGCGAATATTTTTTGTGTTTCTATGTGTGGATTTTGGTGGTGTAGGTTTAGTGGGACTATGTGATGAGTGTGGTGTGGTGCAAGTGTTTACCTTCTCCTCTTGACTGTCAAGTTCAGTCTTGGTTGGAGAGAGCTTTACCTCCAGTTTGGCTAGATAAGTGCATCTCTCACAGGTTGTAGTGTTGGGTGGTAGGAGGATAGGGTTGTCCTTGTACATGAGGCAATTGCTACATTGTCCCACGATGCCCAGATTCATCAGATAGACAGGAGAGAACACTATAATAATAAAATATTACCTCTGAATTCTTAAACTTTCATCTCTTCTTATGTGGAAGTGGGACAACGCCTTCAAAATGTGGAACTGTCAGTGTGTGGAATAACATTTAAGCATCATATTCGACAATACTTTTCCATTAGCATCATGTACTAATGACAATTTTGTATTAAAATGTTACTCTCAGAGCTGAGATATGCGTTCTCATACTTTTTATGGAAGTACACTATAGCCATATAGTGTAACTCTTGACAACAGACTCTGACCCATGGAGTAAATAGTTCTGTTAATGTGGTGTAACACTCAAAACCACTTCTTTCAGAACACAAATCAGACTTTGCTTCAATAACATTTTTTTTATTTAAGAAACAATACTTTTCCACTCTTGTGCCTCTCAACTTGTTTACTCAAGAATTCTGCAGAAAGAAAAAATATGTAGGGGGCACAAAATCAGGGACAATTTTTAAATATTACTCTAACTGACCTGAAATTTTAATAACAACGGATTTTGTAACAATGTGCATTTTCTGAACAGTAAGAAGTATGTAACTATAATATCCGACAATATTGACTGACTGTAATGCTCAGTACTTTACCAGAAAATTAAAAATGTTACCAGTGACAGGGCAAAAACAAGGTAAATCGGCAACAGTTAAGATGATGCTCCCCCCAAAATCTACTAGCCTTTGGCACTGCTCTGCTGGTGCACCATTAGGGGTTCATGTTTATTTTATTTATGAGTTAACTAAATCGACCCACTGGAGAGACTTGCTTTTTCCCCAGGAGGTCATTGGGGAACACTCAGAATAAGAATTTATTCAGAATCACAGTTGATAAATGGAAACGGTCGGACTCAAACCCAGGGTTACAAGATGCAGTTCATTAGCAGTTCTTTGAAATAGAATTCCAGATGTCACAGAGTTCTCACCATCACTAGCTTCTCTTTGTGATATCATTAAGACTGAAGCTCTGTTTGTGAATTTCCAAGCTGAGAACTTTTTTCCTGTTAGTGGTTCTGAGAAGGTGGACAAAGTTTTCTGAGGTCCTCCAGTTATAGTTGGCATTATACAAAACAACATACAGCACTATTTTGGACATTGCCAGGTACCAGGTAGGGCTTTTGTAATGATTGTCAACAGAAGTTAATTGAGTTTATATCATAATAGATTATCATGGAGAATTTTCTGTATTTTACTTACTGCATAAATCCTTTTGTAATGCTTTGTACTTTTAGTGTCTTAAATCTTATATTTTCATTTATTAAGTTAATGATCAGTATAAAACCATGCACATAGCTGTGAATGACCCTCCCATAAAGATGTGCTTCATCTAGAACCTGCCCTGTTTTGCTCTTTAAATTCTACTTAATAAATGAAGAGAATGTGTCTCTCATTTTTAGATGCTACATCCTCAGTTGCTGAATCATAGGCTAGGCTGGAGAAGCATTACAGTAGGAAATAACAACTTTTTTCAGACTTAGTAGCAGGAATGCGCTCCTTTAGGAAATATTAAAATGGACAGGTAAGAAAGTAATTGCAGGTAGCGCTTGTCTGGGGACAGGCCTTAGTCCTGGTTGCACATAAACTCTTGTCTCACTTAAATTATGGGATTTAAAAGTCTCAGCAAAAGCTTTTAAAATTAATGTCTGATAATTAGGACAACATCTTTCCTTTTTTTTTTCAGAAGAGAAGGCCTTTAGATATCTTAACCACACCACCTATAGCAAAGTGCACCAACTTTAAATATTTAATCTCCTTCCATAGGATGTAACCCCACAGTTTGGATTTTAAATGTTTAATCTCTGTTTGGACATTTGACTGACAGCTCCTTAATCTCTTTCAATAGGCTTTGACTGACACAGCTGCAGTTTTAAATATTTACTCTCCTAACATAGGATTTGACTGACAAAGCTGTGATTTTCTCTCTTTTGGTAGGATTTGACTGATACAGCTATGATTTTAAATATTTAACCTCCTTAGGTAGAATTTGACTAACACAGGTGTGATTTAAAATATTTAGTCTCATTCAGTAGGATTTGATTGACATAGCTGTGATTTTAAATATTTAATCTCCTTCAGTAGGATGTGAGAGATGCAGCTCCGATTTTAAATACTTAATCTCTTGGCACTATGATTTGAAGTGGCACAGCTCTGATTTCTTCCCTGTCATTGGCTAGATTATAGAGCCAATGAAAGAGAAGCTTCCTGGAGCATGCCACAGTGAAAATGGACCAGTAGTGGACAAGTTAGCAGTTTATCACTAGTGCAGTAGTGAAAACCTTTTAGTGTTAATGTAGATCTTGTAACTAAAATTGTGTGTCAATGTGTGCATGCTGGGTCTATACCACGGCATCGAAAAGAACGTTAACCAAATGGCTTACAACTCAAAAATGACGTTAATCAAAGTTGCTCTTGTGGGGGGCTGCACCCCCCTCTAATTATTTATACCAACTCTGAGATCACACTACAGTGAAGAAAGTGCAAATCTTCTGATCTTCACTGTACCGCGATCTCACAAAACACACCTCGATTAATGCTATTTTCAATTTGTAAGCCGTTCGGTTAACATAATTTTCGATGTATTGATATAGAGCCGTGCATATGTGCGTGTGTGTGTGTGTGTGTGTGTGTGTGTGTGTGTGTGTGCATGTGCGAACATCTGTGTGAATGACTGTTATGTGTTTGTGTTGTATGTTGTTGAAACTGAAAACACAATGTTCTGTGCTCAGGCTGAAGTCTCGCCAAACCAAAATACGTCAAGAACAAGAAAGAAAAAAGGATTGGCAAGACAAAGCTATGAAGTTTTCTTCTTTAATAAAAACATACAAATTCCAGATAGTGGTAAGCGTTTTCGGATTCTCCAACCCTTCATCAGACAATTAAAACAGCAAAGGTCTTCACAATTTAAATCATAGAACAACCAATCAAAATTCAGTACATTACCCGCTTTTTTTGTAAGGCAGGTTTTAAAGGTACCATCTCGTTTAGACCTGGATATCTATGTGAAGAAAGTGTTATAATCCATTTAGATTCCAGTGTCTCTGTAAGTAATCTAATACCCCCCCCCTCTAACACCTAGATTCACATTTACAACAGCTTTAAATAAAAATACATGTGTGGGATTATCCACCAAATGTCTATAGAGGGCATTGTGTTGGTTCTTGTTCCTAATGGAAGACAGATGTTGCAATATCCTAACCTTCAGCATGTTATTCGTCTTCCCAACGTAGAAGGCTGGACATTGTGTGCACTCGGCTAAATATACCACGTTAGGTGTCCTACATGTGGCTCTTGCCTTAAACTGAAAAGACTGACCACTCATTGGATGTTTAAAAGTGGAAGTCTTGTTTATGCTACTGCAAGCCTTACATGTACCGCAGGGTACCGTTCCTGCTTTAGTCAATAAGGATCTCTGTCCAGAACTGAGTTTTTCTCCACACAATAAATCCTTTAGATTTTTGTTGCGTCTGTAGACAAAAGTAGGTGTTGGACCTATCAGATTATGCAACCTAGCATCACTCCTCAATATGTTCCAATTTTACAGACTATACTCTGTATGTCATTGATGTTACTACTATATGTGAAATATAGCCTAGCTATATCAGATCTCTTAGTTTTCGGATGTGCTTCCCCTTCTGATTGACTCTGTCTCATCCATGGTTTATAACTATTAGTTCTCTTTTGAACTAGAATCTACTACCTTATTAACCATGTTTGCATTGTAGCCTCTCTGACCAAAATATGTTCTCAACCCTCTACTTCTTTGTCATATTGTTCATCATCCAGGCATAACCTGGATGTTCTACAAACTTGGCTCTGTACAATATTAGGAAACATAAAACGGGGGTGCATGCTATCATAGGATAATAAGTGGTTTTTCCAGCAATCTTTCCTATATATACTGGAAGTGAACCCTTCCAAAGTATGTTTTATCCTTACATCCAGAAAATCAATCTGTTCCCAGGAATGAGTTAATGTAAATCTAAAGAAAGAAGTTGTAGAGTGAAGATATTCCAAAAACTTATATAGCTCATCTACGGTACCCTGCCAAAAAATAAAAACATCGTCCACAAAACGTGTATAGGCTCTTGGCACTATGGTTTGAAGTGGCACAGCTCTGATTTCTTCCCTGTCATTGGCTAGATTATAGAGCCAATGAAAGAGAAGCTTCCTGGAGCATGCCACAGTGAAAATGGACCAGTAGTGGACAAGTTAGCAGTTTATCACTAGTGCAGTAGTGAAAACCTTTTAGTGTTAATGTAGATCTTGTAACTAAAATTGTGTGTCAATGTGTGCATGCTGGGTCTATACCACGGCATCGAAAAGAACGTTAACCAAATGGCTTACAACTCAAAAATGACGTTAATCAAAGTTGCTCTTGTGGGGGGCTGCACCCCCCTCTAATTATTTATACCAACTCTGAGATCACACTACAGTGAAGAAAGTGCAAATCTTCTGATCTTCACTGTACCACGATCTCACAAAACACACCTCGATTAATGCTATTTTCAATTTGTAAGCCGTTCGGTTAACATAATTTTCGATATATTGATATAGAGCCGTGCATATGTGCGTGTGTGTGTGTGTGTGTGTGTGTGTGTGTGTGTGTGTGTGTGTGTGTGTGTGTGTGTGTGTGTGTGTGTGTGTGCATGTGCGAACATCTGTGTGAATGACTGTTATGTGTTTGTGTTGTATGTTGTTGAAACTGAAAACACAATGTTCTGTGCTCAGGCTGAAGTCTCGCCAAACCAAAATACGTCAAGAACAAGAAAGAAAAAAGGATTGGCAAGACAAAGCTATGAAGTTTTCTTCGTTAATAAAAACATACAAATTCCAGATAGTGGTAAGCGCTTTCGGATTCTCCAACCCTTCATCAGACAATTAAAACAGCAAAGGTCTTCACAATTTAAATCATAGAACAACCAATCAAAATTCAGTACATTACCCGCTTTTTTTGTAAGGCAGGTTTTAAAGGTACCATCTCGTTTAGACCTGGATATCTATGTGAAGAAAGTGTTATAATCCATTTAGATTCCAGTGTCTCTGTAAGTAATCTAATATCCCCCCCTCTAACACCTAGATTCACATTTACAACAGCTTTAAATAAAAATACATGTGTGGGATTATCCACCAAATGTCTATAGAGGGCATTGTGTTGGTTCTTGTTCCTAATGGAAGACAGATGTTGCAATATCCTAACCTTCAGCATGTTATTCGTCTTCCCAACGTAGAAGGCTGGACATTGTGTGCACTCGGCTAAATATACCACGTTAGGTGTCCTACATGTGGCTCTTGCCTTAAACTGAAAAGACTGACCACTCATTGGATGTTTAAAAGTGGAAGTCTTGTTTATGCTACTGCAAGCCTTACATGTACCGCAGGGTACCGTTCCTGCTTTAGTCAATAAGGATCTCTGTCCAGAACTGAGTTTTTCTCCACACAATAAATCCTTTAGATTTTTGTTGCGTCTGTAGACAAAAGTAGGTGTTGGACCTATCAGATTATGCAACCTAGCATCACTCCTCAATATGTTCCAATTTTTACAGACTATACTCTGTATGTCATTGATGTTACTGCTATATGTGAAATATAGCCTAGCTATATCAGATCTCTTAGTTTTCGGATGTGCTTCCCCTTCTGATTGACTCTGTCTCATCCATGGTTTATAACTATTAGTTCTCTTTTTTGAACTAGAATCTACTACCTTATTAACCATGTTTGCATTGTAGCCTCTCTGACCAAAATATGTTCTCAACCCCTCTACTTCTTTGTCATATTGTTCATCATCCAGGCATAACCTGGATGTTCTACAAACTTGGCTCTGTACAATATTAGGAAACATAAAACGGGGGTGCATGCTATCATAGGATAATAAGTGGTTTTTCCAGCAATCTTTCCTATATATACTGGAAGTGAACCCTTCCAAAGTATGTTTTATCCTTACATCCAGAAAATCAATCTGTTCCCAGGAATGAGTTAATGTAAATCAAAAGAAAGAAGTTGTAGAGTGAAGATATTCCAAAAACTTATATAGCTCATCTACGGTACCCTGCCAAAAAATAAAAACATCGTCCACAAAACGTGTATAGGCTTCTATGTGCTGCATCCACTCCTTGTGGTTAAAGATGTTTTCTTTCTCCCAGAAAAAGAGGACCAAACTTGCATATGTATTGGCACAGGGGGTGCCCATAGCTACCCCCTGTGCCTGCCTATAAGCTTGTTTGCCCCCTATAAAGACATTGTTCTCTAAAACGACAGATAGCAGTCTGCATATCAACTTAATCCTGCTATCTTCCTCACCCATGTCTTTCAAAACCTGTCCTATTGCTTGTATGCCATAGCTATTACTGATGACCGTAAAGAGGTTTTGCACATCCAGCGTAACCAAAATGGTGTTATTATGTGTTTGCTTTCGTTGGAAGTCACTCACAACCTGTAAAAAGCCTTTGGAGTCCTTTAATATTGTATGTACTCTCTCCACAAAGGGTTTTAAAGTACATTCAAGCCAAATCGAGATATTCTCAGTGACCCACCCTCGGCCTGATACTATAGGCCTGAAGGGTGGGTCACTGAGTGACTTGTGAATCTTTGGTAGTGCTTTAAAAATGGGGGTTGTGGCCTTAGCTATCATCAGAAAATTAAACAAATCATTATCTATCATCATTTCAAAATTTAACCGCCTTAGCTCTTTATGTACACCTTCTATCACTCTAATAATAACAGTCGGGTTGATAGGAATGTAAGTAATATTGTCTGCCAATAACCCTTGCAACTTAGTATTATACATCTCCGTATCTAATACGACCACAGCTCCTCCTTTGTCTGCTCCTTTTATGGTTATATCATTGTTATTAGACAAATTCCTCAGTGCTGTCTGTTGTTCCTTTGTTAAGTTAAAAAACTTATTAAATACCCCTTTCTCAAAATAGCTCCTCAAATCTTGTTCACAACTATTAATGAACAAATTCATGGCTGGTGTGAATGGGGGTACATAAGTACTGGGTTGTTTCAAAACTGTGGCAAAGGATGAATCAGTCAATGCTCTGTTGGAACTGTTATTGAACAAACATTTAAGCGCCAAACCCCTGCAAAAAAGCGCAATGTCCAAAACAATGTCATTGTAGATGCTTGCCCTCCCAGGTACAAAAGTCAGACCTTTATTTAAAACAATTAACTCATCTTCTGTTAAAATATGAGAGGATAAATTATAAACCATACCAGTATTGATATGATCAGTCATTCCAACATCCTCCGCCTTTTGTTGGGGTCTCTCCCCTCGCTCAATGATCTCTTCCACGCTCCGCGTTTTTTCACTGGAGCAGGTAGTCTCTCAAAAAAACGCTGTCGACCTTGCACCATCTTCGGGCGTGCCCCCTGCTCAATAAACTCTCCCGATAAACTTCTTGTGTGGTCACTAATTGAAATCACCGTGGATAAAGAATCTACGGCTGTTGCTGTCACTGTTGATTTATCCATACTTGTAGATCCTGACGTGGATGGCCCTTGTTGGATATCCTCTCCTCCAGGCAAGGGTTGTACTAAAGTTGTTACCAGTTCCTTCGGTAACGGTTGGATAACTTCTGCCGTTGTTGATTCATTCTGCTCTCTTCCAACACACCCTCCATAGTGACGCCTCGTCTCATGCCCAGATCCACTCACGTTACCGTTGGTTGAGGCCCCCTTATTCCTCGGCCAGACAAAAATATTGCCTGACGAGAAATCATCAAAATCTCATCTCAACTTACTGGTTTTTTGATTCCGCAGCTTTTCATCATTATCCATAAGGTCACGTTGTAAATTATTAAGCCTATGGCTGTAACCACTCTCTTTAAAGTCCTCATTGAGCTTACTTAATAGCACATCCACTTCTTTTTGTAGCTCCATCATCTCCGGAGCAAAAAACTTGCTAATCAGGTCCATATATTTAAAACTAGTTTCTATATTAAGTGTTTGCCATTGTGCAAGCAACTCAGGGTAACGATCACCCTGAGTTGGCATGCATAAAATCCTCATACCACGCGGAATAATTCCGTAGTGCTGGCAAGCTTCAAAATGAAAATTCTGCCATTTGAGTCTCTGCAGCCTTGAGGCTTTGAAGCTAAAATCACATAAAAGATCTTCAAACCTCTTGTCAGTGGCTACCGGAACGTTGCTGACTTCTAATTCAGTTCTATTAACCGTAAAACCAAGATCCAATAGAGGATTCTTCTGGCACAGATAATCAGAAGACTTCTTAAACTTTGAGTCAACTCGACCATGTCCTTCACAAGGTTCCCCTTGCTTAAAAGTTCCCAATAGATCGTTCGCCATAGCCTGCCAAGCACCAAGGAACACACACCAAACGTGAAACTGAAAACACAATGTTCTGTGCTCAGGCTGAAGTCTCTCCAAACCAAAATACGTCAAGAACAAGAAAGAAAAAAGGATTGGCAAGACAAAGCTATGAAGTTTTCTTCTTTAATAAAAACATGCTCATCTACGGTACCCTGCCAAAAAATAAAAACATCGTCCACAAAACGTGTATAGGCTCCTATGTGCTGCATCCACTCCTTGTGGTTAAAGATGTTTTCTTTCTCCCAGAAAAAGAGGACCAAATTTGCATATGTATTGGCACAGGGGGTGCCCATAGCTACCCCCTGTGCCTGCCTATAAGCTTGTTTGCCCCCTATAAAGACATTGTTCTCTAGGTGTTAGAGGGGGGATATTAGATTACTTACAGAGACACTGGAATCTAAATGGATTATAACACTTTCTTCACATAGATATCCAAGTCTAAACGAGATGGTACCTTTAAAACCTGCCTTACAAAAAAGGCAGGTAATGTACTGAATTTTGATTGGTTGTTCTATGATTTAAATTGTGAAGACCTTTGCTGTTTTAATTGTCTGATGAAGGGTTGGAGAACCCGAAAGCGCTTACCACTATCTGGAATTTGTATGTTTTTATTAAAGAAGAAAACTTCATAGCTTTGTCTTGCCAATCCTTTTTTCTTTCTTGTGTTGTATGTTGTGTATGTTTACGTGTGTGCTTGGCACTGGGTAGTGGGCAAAGTTTTGCTTCTTAGCTGTCCTGATTTGGCTGTTTATTTTTACTCTTTACCTCATAAAAGAGAATTACACTTTACACTGACTGAGTGTGCTTCTCAGCTGATAAGTATATTTTTTTGCATTTTTAACTGTTCAGAGTTGAATAAAACAATAATTGAATTCAGTTCAGAATACAGTTTGAATAAATTACATTTATTTAAACTGTATTTGCTCTAATATTGCTACACACTCATGTGCTAGCTTGCTGTTTCAGCTGCGTTTCTGTAAAAAAAAAATTCTAAACATCTCCTGCCTTTCCTATAACTAGTCTAGCCTAGTTACAGATTTGCTGTACCTAGGACCGTAAGCTTCTGAGCCCCCCCCCACCAGCCTTTCTGTGTTGGAGTGAAGCTTTCTAGCTTATCAGTGGGAGTGGTAAGCACTAGGTAGCCTATCTACCACAACAGGAGTGGTTTCTGGCCCAGAAATTGTAGTTATTGGCCGTTTGGGCAGTTTTTCCATCTCTCTCAACTTTTCTGGTTTAAAAGCCCCCATTTGAACTTCTTTCCCACTTTTCCTGTAAGTAGTCTAGTCCAGATACAGGTTTGATGTATCCAAGACTGTTTGTAAGCTTGGAAAAGTAAAAAAATGAACCAAGACAAGTGGCAGGATGATGGATCCTCTTTATTAAAACACACTTTAGCGCTTTCTTCAATAGTATAACTTCTTCAGAATGAAAAAACTCTACTTATATAATACACTAAAACAATCACATGTTCTCAATGAATCAATCAGCTTCCACCTAGCCTGTCTTAAAAACACACTATATATATTGTTTTTAAACATACTACAGAACATACACAATGCTTGAGTTAGAATACTCTAAACAAAAAATACTTTAAAAAGCAAATTCAGCTTTCATTTTTAAAACACAACTAATAGAAATCACATCATTCAGTCCAGAGGTTACACTAGCATTGTACTTTATTTGCCACTTTAGTTCTTTATACTGCAAAAATAAATCAAAGTGTTCCCGTCTTGGACCCATTTCAACTTTTTCCATAGCCATGTATTTAAAATAATATTCTGGGTGCTTTTTAACATGTTTTGCAAGTGCATTATTTTCATCTAGCCTTGAAATATCATACTGGTGTTGGTAAATTCTCTTTCTAAATGGTCCCTTGGTCTTACCAATGTAGAAAATTTGACATACGTGACCCACTGCCATGTAAACCACCCCAGAAGTAAAACAATAACCTTTGATAGTGGTTTTAATATACTGACCGGTACCTATTCTTACCTTCTCCTTCTAAAATAAAGTTACACTGGTGACACCTTCCACATTTTTGCATACCCCTTTCAGCCACTCTAACACTATTGCTTTCCAGCAAATTTTTAAAACAAAGATCCTTCTTATAGACTATGGTAGATTTATCTCCTACTTTAGACCAAATGTTTTGTTCCGTTGAAAACATGCTCTAGTTATATCGTATGACCTTCTTAATCTCATAGAAGCAAATATTATATGGTAAAATCAAGGCTCCTTTATGTCTGTCTTTGCACAGTGTCAGTACCATTTTGCTGCACATTGGTCAGGGCTGTAGGATTTCCTAACAAGGGTTTGAAAATACCCTTTGTTCTTTTACTTTCCACCTCCCCAATCACCTCACACAGTAGTTTATCTGGGTACCCCCTCACCAACAACATTTCATTAAGTATCTGGCACTCCTTGAGAAAGACCTCCTCACAACTCACCATTCTAGCTAGTCTAACACACTGTCCTTTAATTAAGGACCTTTTTTGATGTAGTGGGTATCCACTAGTAAAATGTAGAAGGGAGTTGGAATAGATGAGTTTCCTGTACAGTGTAGACTCAAAACTCTTGTTTTCCTTGTTCGGTGATAAGGACACACTCAAGTTATGTATCACTTCAGTATTTTTCATTACATTTAGATCTGGTTGGGGTTGATAGTCCAATATATTTATCTAAGTGGGCACAGAGTTATATTTAGAAGCTGCCTGTCATGGCATCTGTGATGATGCTGATATAAATGAATTTTGAAACCTCATCATAGAATTTGATGACATTAGTATGTTTGTAATTTTTAAATTCTGACATACTGGTTTCAGTGATTTTTGGAGGTTTGGAAAGTGAAGGTAACTGCTTTATGATCTGATCTAATCAGGAACAGAAATACCAAGGAAATAGTACACAGAGAAGCTATATCCATAAGGACCAGATTAAGAGCATTATGTCCTCCATTTGGTATAAGAATCTGGTCTAGCCAGTTTTTGTTTATGAAATCTAAGAACATTTGGGCATTCCTTGCATTAGAGGCATGTGTGCACCCAGGGTTTGATCCAGTATTAGGTGACATAGGCAGCTGTCTAGGGGCCCCATGTTGGCAGTGGGCCCATCTACAACATTAAATTTAAAAAACTTGACTTACTTTCACATTAAGAATTATTTAAGAGAAACAATTTCCAGTGACTGCATACTGGCACTTTAAAAATAAAAATAAATGAAAACTTTCCAGCTTTGCAAACATACTGCTACTTCCCAGATACAGCATTTTGCTTTTGTTGTATGGAGTGAAGTCTGTGTTGAAAGTAGAGTCAAACCCTGTACTTTATGTACAGGAGGAAGGAGCCTTATTCCAACTGCAAAACCCATCTTGTAAATGAAGTACATGTTGATGCAAAACCTGTTGTTCTGCTAACTTTCTAAGTGATTTAGAGTGGCCTGTTAGTCTAACAGAAAAAACATGGAAGGTCAAACATGAGATGCAGGTGTCCTGCAAGCATGTAATCTCCCCTCAAAACAGTCTGCTATATGCAGTAATATTTCTGATTTGTGTATTACTTATCAGGAGGTTATTTCTTATGCTCTTATATAAATACTCTTGTTTTTAAACTGTGGATTTTATGGAATGATGGTAGTGATCTTTATACAGTTTCATATAGTTTACCAAAGCTACCAATAAAGTACATGTAATTTATTTCTTCACAACAACAATAGGTATGCACAATCAAGACATTGGCTATAACTGCTGGTGGGGTGGGTGGCTCATTGTGGATGAAAGCACCTTATGCTCTTATCATCTGGTCATTCGTAAACAGTCAGCATAGTTTTGCAGGGTGTGTTCGTGTGTGTGGGGTGTTAAGATTGAATATTTTGGATATTGTGTGTTCATGTGAAACAAATGTGAAATATTTGACTTTGGTCACTATTATTATTAAGTTTTTGACACAGACATACGAGAAGGATGCACCCAACAATGTAGCTATAATTGTTGATTTTGGGGGATGTCTGTGGATATAAATGTACACATAACCTGAATTTTCAATGAATGTGAGTTTCAGGAGAAGAGCTGTTTACTGCTGCTCATGTTAAGTTTGTTTTTTCGATGTGATACTATTTTATTTTGTTTTCTTTACTAAAAATCTCAGTAAGCATTTTAAAAGTGATGACAAAAACAGTATGCACATTGACAGGTTTGAACAGCATTTATAATCATTTTGGGAAACAGCCAAATAATGGGGAACTAGAATTTTTGCGGGGAGGGGCCCATTACACAGCCTAAGGTCCCATTTAACCATGATCAACTTTGAGTACACCAGGGTACTGATGGGTAGTTAAGAGCTTCCAAATTAAAGTTTACAGGGATTTCATCAAGTACATTAGGAACCTTACATGATGTTCAGGGGACATAGAAGGTGGCCTGTAACAGGAAGGTGCCCTGTAACAGGCTAGAAACTAATAGTTAATTCTGTTTCATGTAGCTTGGAGTTCAATGAGTTCCATTTGTGGCCCTTTGTGGATTGTCTAGAGGTGATCTGGTCCCTAACAAATGTGGAGATGCCTTTCCATTTGAGCAATATGTTTGGATTTGGACATAACAAAGGGGGGATCGTATTCAATTATGGATGTGATAACAGAAGAGCATAGTGCTAAGACAATCAGTTTTTGGATTCATCAGCACAGACATCAACAGGTCTGATGGCATGTTAAGTATAAAACCCTGGTATGGAGCGCTTTCTGGACATTTAAACCAAATTTTAGTAATTACACAAATATGGATGCATTCCAAATGCAGGAGAGCCTCAGGTTTGGGTAGTTTGTTGCTGAGACTTCTGGCATTTAGCAGAGCCACCTTAATGTGATGCTCTTTTGGATTTGATATGTTAATTACATTGGGATGTCTATTCTCTAGACTCTTGGAAAAGGAAGGATTACACTCATGACAAGAGTCTTGCCTGCATTTGTAACATGCATGAAGAGTTCTGACATGTTCCTGTGTATATCTTTTCAGGATTTTACATCTCAAATTATTCACTGTACATAGACCACTGCCACATCGTTGACCATTGTTGTCATATTTCTTAGATAAAAGGTCTTAAGAGCCCTTGAGGTATCCAAGATCCTTTTATCTGAAGGGCAAGGTACTGTTCCCTTTTCTTTATCCAGCCAAGTGAGAAGGGGAAACAGCGTGCCTGACTACAGAGGTACTGATCACTGAAACATTTCTATCTGTGGAGTGGTCTGGTGTACTGGATTTGAGATTCATAGGTTTATGGGTTCATAGGTTGGTACTAGGCTATCAGCCCTAGGGCCTATACAAGCCTAGCCATAACAATTCCCTGGCTATTTCTTCCCACATTATTTACTTTCCTGGACCCCTGTCTAGCAGGGCGACTGACGTGATCCCTGGGGTGAATTTCCTTTCTCCCATCCAATCATCAAGGTTCCTCTTGAAGAGGTCCAAAGAGGCACTCTGCTTGACATGTATGGGCAATCTATTCCAGAGTCTGGGGAGTCTCTGGGTCAGGAACCTATCCCTCCAGCATGTTTTGTTTATTGTGATGACAAGGTTTAGATCCCTGGAGCATGTAGCTCTGAGAGATTGGGATTTCTTTAAGTGTAGCATGTCCAACAGCTCTGGGATTGACATGGCCTTGTATGTTAAGCAGAGATCGCCTCTGAGTAGACGATATGCGACAGAGTATAGCTGGAGTTTTTTAAGGCGGTCAGCGTAGGGCATCTGCTTTAGGCCTGTGATTCTTTTAGTGAGGTATTTCTGAGGCCTTTCCAGTTGTTGCAGATGTCTTGAGAGGTACATACCAAATGGGGCGTTGTATTCTATAATGGGTCTAATGAGGGATGAGTACAGTGGGACAATGACCTCCTTTTTTCTGAATGAAAAGCCCTTCATGATGAGGTGTGCCACATAGAAGGATTTCCTGACTGTTGTGGTGATGTGGTTATCGAAGGTGAGACCACTGTCCACCTGTGTCCCTAAGTCTCTTATCACACTTTCTGTGTTTAGAGTACTGTCACCTATATGGTAATTCATGGATACATGTTTTTTCCCAAAGGGGATAACAATACATTTCTTGGCATTGAGCTTGAGCCCATGGCTCTGGCACCAAGCATCTGTTTCTGTAAGGCCCTTTTGTAGAGTATCCACATAATTTGGGGACTCAATAATGGCTCCCAGTTTGCAGTCATCTGCAAACTTTGTTAGCCAGAGTCCCTTAGTGTTGACCTGTACTTCAGAGAAGTAGATGCCAAACAAGAGCGGCCCCAGGACTGAACCCTGAGGTACTCCACTTGTCACTTGTCTGGAGCTGGATTTGGAGTCGGCTACTTTTACAGTGTGGGTTCTATCAGTAAGCCATTTAGCAACCCATTGGGTGACATAGGGATTAATGCCCAACTTAGTAAGTTTATCTATGGTTCCAGAGTGGGGGATGGTGTCAAAGGCCTTGGCAAGGTCTAGATAGGCTGTGTGGACCACCTTACCCTTGTCCATGGCTCCAGAGACTGATTCAAAGAAGTCAATCAGGTTCAGGAGACAAGATCGGCCCTTCACAAACCCAAACTGGGTGGGGTCCAGTGTTTGAAGGTTGCCAATGTCTTTGTTTATAAGTTCTATGATAATACGCTCCATGGCCTTGCAGATAAGGCTTGTCAGACTGATGGGACAGTAGTTTCCGGGATCCAAGGTGGATCCCCCCTTGTGGATTGGGATAACTGTAGCTCTGTGCCACTCAGTGGGCACGAAACCTGAGGTGAGGCTATGATTAAACATGACACTTAGGTGAGGTGCCAGTTCATATTGTAGTTCATGTAGTACACAGCCCGGGATGTCATCTGGTCCCATGGATGCTGTATTCTTGGCTTTAGAGAGTGTGTTTTGTACCTGTGTGGCCGTTATTACTGGAATTTGGCAATCTTCTGGTATTGAGATGGGCCATTTAGGGGGTGAAGTTGGCACTGAATCGATCTGCCAGGATATTGGCAATATCCTTCAGATCAGTATATTTAATGCCATTCTGTTTTAGCTCAGAGCAGATCTGAGCATTGCCATTTAGATTCTTGACATAGTTATAGAATGCTTTGCGGTTGTCTTTGGAATCTTTGGCAATTTTATTTTCGTAACTAGCTTTGGAGGATTTTATGAGGCATCTCAGTTTCTTACTGAGGCTAGTAAGGGAGTTTTTTGCATCCTGGGATTTTCCTCTTTTCTGCAAAGTTTCTTCCTTTTGTTGTAAAGTTTGTTTATGGCAGGGGACCACCAGATTGGCTTTCTTTTTTTGGATGAGAGCATTTTGGTTCTATTTGGGATGGCACGATTCATGCATGAGTGGATGTGCTCGTACAGTGCCTTAGTGTAGGATTCAGCAGTTGAACTTTCAGTTCCCATCTGCATGGGTGTCATGAAGTTTGTCACTTCTGACTTGAGTAGCATGAAGTTGGCTTTGGAGAAGTTTTTTATGGTGGTTTCTTTACTGGGGGGTGGGGGTGGGATGTGGATGTTAAGGGTGATTAGCTTATGGTCAGACCTGACTAACGAGGGGGTGACCATAGGTATGGAGCATTGATTTCCCATGTTGGCAATGACCAGGTCTAGGATATTGGAGCCCCTGGTGGGACTATGGATTAGTTGATCCAGGGCGTTGGAATTTATGAATTCCAAGAACCATTGCGCAAAGGTGTTGGGACATGAGTAGTTTTCCCAGTTAATGGCAGGATAGTTAAAATCACCCAGTATTAGGGTGTTTGGTTCTATCTTAATATTTTCCAATATATTTAGAAAGGTGTAGTGAGAATCTTGGGGTATGGTGGGGGATCTGTAGCAAGCTACAATTTGGATTGCAGTCTTACCTAGTGTTAGTTGCACTTGGAGAATTTCAGACACATTGTGTTGGCCAACTAGCCTGGTGGTGTGAATATCCTTGGTGAATATTGACACTCCTCCACCTTTAGTGTTTCGGTCCTGGTTTGGTGGCCAAAAGTGTGGTAAGAGTTGTAGCCTGGTATTGCAGGGGTGCTCTCTGGAGCCTTGAACCAGGTCTCAGTTACTGCACAGATATCGATGTTCTCCATTTTAGGAGTGCCTCAAGAGAGTGCATTTTGAGGTTTAGACTTCTAGCATTGAGTAGCATTACCTTCAGATTTTGCATGCTTGTACCTGTTACGGTGGTGGTTTTGTCCTTTGAAGTTTGCCTAAAAAGGCACTATAGGGGTGGCAAGAGCCTTAGCCAGTAACCTGAATCCCAGGGCGACAGGTGCAGACCATCTCTGGCAAAGCATCGTGGTCTGTCAATCATGTCATCCCAGGCAGACAGATACTGGATCCCCTTTGAATGACACCATAAGCTTAGCCAATTGTTGAAGTCAATCATTTTATCCTTATATTGTGGTATCATTCTGGGCGAAGGCAGGATGCTACTCAGGGCTAGGGTCATACCTGCCTAGGCCACATGATCCGAGAGCTCTTCCATGTCTCTTTTCATGTAGTCCAGGGAGGTACGTCTCAAGTCATTCACTCCAACATGGACAATGACAGAGTCATATTTGTACTTGTTGTGGAGTGACTTGAGTGCATGCATTATGTGGCGGATCCTGGCACCCGACAGGCAGCTGACTGTAATTTTCTCCTTATTCAACCTGGTGAGAGGGACATCAGTGTGCCGGACTATAGAGTCACCTATGACTAAAGTGTTAGGTACATTGTCTTGCCTTAGGGGCTGTTGCTGGGTGGCACACTGGTGTTGTGAACTATGTGACACATTGGTTGTGATTGGTGTTTGTTTGCGTTTCAGCTTCAGAGGTCTTTGTTGCTTGGGCAGGTTACAGTTAAGGGCCTCTGCATATGTGGATTTAGTGTTGCTATATGTGGGTGTTGGTGGTGCGGGTTTAGAAGGGCTATGTGTTGCTTGAGGTGTAGTGTGGGTGTTAACCTTCTCCTCTTGACTGTTTAGCACAATCTTGGGTGGAGAGAGCTTTGCTTCCATTTTAGCTATGTAAGTGCATCTCTCACAGGTTGTAGTGTTGGGTGGTAGGAGGAGAGGGTTGTCTGTGTACATGAGGCAATTGCTGCATTGCCCCAGTATGCCCAGATTCACCAGGTGGACAGGAGAAATCACCGGAAGCTGACCCTTGGACATGCCTGGTTTGGGCTTTTTTTTTTTCTTTTCTTTGTAAAGTATAGGAGCTGTTTCCTTAGCAAGGTGCTTTGCAATTATAGGCTGTTTAGTGCCTACTATTAATTTCTCCTTGTTAACAAGGAGAGTTCAGTGTTTGTATGAGTTTAAGGCTTTCTAGTGCTTTCCAGCAGGTATTAGAGAAAGTGCTAGATGATTTAATATTTGGTGACTTTTTATTGAATGTGTGCCTTAAGGTGATACGTTGCTAGATTTTTAATGAGACCTAGATCTCATGTGTCTAGAAGTGTTTTGAAGTGATGTTTTACAGTGGCAGAGTAAGACATTTTAGTGTGAGTTGGTGTAGAATGTGGCAAATGTGTGTGTTGCTTACAGTCTATGAGTTGTTTGTTAGAGTGAGGCCTCCATATTTGCTAAATATTTGCATCTCTCACAAACAGAATGTCTTGTGTTGAGTAAAAGTTTGTTATTTGTTAGCATGAGTCAGTTCCTACACTGCCTAAAGATACTAAGTGCTATTAATGTGGCTACAGAAGGGAAACAAGCAGGCTGACCTTCCATTTTGGTGCTGGACTGTGCACTAAACAGAGAGGAAGATATGATGGAGAAGGCAACTCAAGTGTTACCATCTAAGGAGAGGAACTTCCAGTCTGACCTTCTAGTGCTCACTAGTATAAGCCAATGAGACAAGAGTGGGAGGAGCTTCCAAACACAGTTTGTAATACGTGCAGGTAAATAGCCAAGGGCAACAGTGGTTGGTTTGTTGGGCACACTATATTCAGGAGCTAGGAAAATAATGGGCTGGGAAAAAGATTTTAAAAGGGAGTAGCTTCACAAAAATGATACTTTTGTAGTTAATAGCAACAACCAATGAAAAGGGAGAAGGAGCAAATTTAATGGTCAAATTAACATGCGGGGCAGACAACAAGAGAGTCACTGGGTATAAGAGCACACCAAGAAGGAGGGTACAGGAGAGATAAATAAGTTAGAATGCACACAATAACAATATGGCCCCGCCCCTTTCCACTGAAACCCATCTCCTGAAAGCCTTTATAAATGAGGTTTTGTTTATCGATTTTCTGTACTCATCAAGATACTATCCTGTTGACTGGTTGGTGATTATATGTCTTAATTATGCCTGCATCACTTTTGAGGAATATTATGTATTTATATATGACTAACTATAAAACCTCTCTCCCTAGATATGTCTATATGTCTATATAAGCAGAAGGGGGTATAGAGTGCACAGAACCCACACAGATGTGACAGGTTTATCAACCCTGCAAAAAAAAAAAAAAGTTGTTTTTTTTTTTTTTGTTTTTTTTTTTGTTTCAGATATGTTTATTTTGTTAAATAGCAGCATATGGTTGTTATGATAAATCCAGCTTTCATTGTCATTGATATTGCTACCCCAGATAAGAAGCAGAGGCAGTTATGTCTCATAAGGATATGGGTTAAATCCATCTATATATGCCAACAAAATAAATGGCTGATATCAAGTTAACTAGAAAAGGTAGTGTAAGCAAAGGTGGCTTCATGGTGAGAGTCTCAGAAATCTGTGAAACGTTTGATCTTAATACGTGTCACATTGTATTCTAGTGTTGGTGTGGGATACAAACCCTCATTCACCAGGTTTGCAGCTCATTGCTTTAATCATAAATTGATATGATCTCCTAATAGGTATGTGAATAGATAGTTATATATTACTTCCTGGAGTGGTCAGTAATAGTCGATGTTGACCTCCACAGTCAATTTATTAATGTCAGAACATTGACTACAGTAATTGATACAAAAAAAACACACACACTTTATGAATCCAAACCAGATGCAGAAGTAAAACACACTTTTATGATTGGTCACACTAAAACTCCAACATCACACAGACCTAACACATACACTACACTAAAAACACTTTACATGTCTGACCCCCCCCCCACAAATCCCAGGTAGAGGACTCTGTACCCACAGTTCCTAACTTAAATATAACTCCAGGGTCATGACCACATTGAGTATTTCACTAAACTGTTTAGTCAACAAAACACACACTGACTTTAACAGCAATTGGTAAATTGCTTTTGAGAATTCTTTATACACACATGCTGGCTGTTGACAAAATGTGTAGCAGGCAGACATCACGGTAACTTCTTACTGTAGCAGGCAGACAGCATGGTAATTTCTTATTGTTATAATATATTTTATTGTGGGTACAGAAAGCATGCAATGGGTGAGGGAATACCACATCTTGACTTTTTTTGTTTGGCATATTCTTGATGACCATCAGTTCTCACTCTGGCTGGCACATTGACCCCTACATTCCCAGTTTTTAAGGCCAAGGGCTGGGCTGACCAGGAGATGGACTGTTATACTGTAAGCTATGGGATATTTCTGTATTTATGACTCAAGGTGTGATGGCATCTGTGTTGTGTGTATGGGTGTGCAATGAGACACCATGAGGGGAACATGTTGCTTCCATGGTGGCCTGCTTACCTGAGGCCTAACCCTCAAGGACCATGCAGTGAGAGAGTACAAGACCACACACCTCTTGTACAGTGACATTGCATTGTGATAGTACAAGGCCACACCCTTCTCATACAGTGACACTGCAGTGTGATAGCAGATGGCCACACACCTCTTGTACAGTGACACTGCAGTGGGATAGTACATGGCCGCATTGCTCACATACAGTGACACTGCAGTGGGATAGTACAAGAGTACAAGGCCACACCCGTCTCATACAGTGACACTGCAGTGTGAT
>NC_056744.1:320091887-320241204 GCF_019279795.1 Protopterus annectens | reverse complement strand
TTTCACTACTTATTTTGGTACCGGGTTTCATTGCCTTTTCTCTACTTATCTTGGTACCGGGTTTCATTGCCTTTTCATTACTTATCTTTGTACCGGGTTTCATTGCCTTTTCACTAATTATCTTGGTACCAGGTTTCATTGCCTTTTCACTACTTATCTTTGTACCGGGTTTCATTGCCTTTTCACTACTTATCTTGGTACCGGGTTTCATTGCCTTTTCATTACTTATCTTTGTACCGGGTTTCATTGCCTTTTCACTAATTATCTTGGTACCGGGTTTCATTGTCTTTTCTGGTATAGAATAAGGAAGAAAACATAGCTAACACAGACATACCTCTAAATAACTGCCCTGCATTTGAGTTATACTTCCTTAAATTCGCCTTTCATCAGGTTTGTATCGTATACTTATCACCAGGTTTGTATCAAACACTGATCGCCATTTAGCAGGGAAAAGAGGTTTTCTTCACCTTGCCCCAGAATTATTCACTTCTAAACCACTAAAATGTGTCCCGTTTTATCAAGTAGATGTTATTTTGAAATATACCATGTAGCAAGTTTCCACATTGTCTATCACTCTGCAATGACATGATGCTCATGACCTCAGGCGGTATCCCAGAACTGAGATCAATAATGGTACAATCCTTTGTGTTTACTAAGTAGACGTGCCTAGGATCATTAATGGTACAGCCTTTGTGTTTACTAAGTACACCTGCCTGGGATCATTAATGGTACAACCTTTGTGTTTACTAAACACACCTGCCTGGGATCATTAATGGTACAACCTTTGTGTTTTCTAAACATACCTGCCTGGGATCATTAATGGTACAACCTTTGTGTTTACTAAGCACACCTGTCTGGGATCATTAATGATACAGCCTTTGTGTTTACTAAATATACATGCCTGGGATCATTAATGGTACAATCTTTGTGCTTACTAAGTACACCTGCCTGGGATCATTAATGGTACAATCTTTGTGCTTACTAAGTACACCTGCCTGGGATCAATAATGGTACAAACCTTTGCATTTACTAAGTACACCAGAACTGGCATCATTAATGGTAAAACCTTTGCAGTTACTAAGTACACATACCTGGGAACATTAATGGTACAACCCTTGCATTTACTAAGTACACCTGCCTGGGATCAGTAATGGCACAACCTTCTCTAGAGGTTTGTCTGGGAGTTTTTTTTGCTCAGGTGCATAATCTGATACTTCTGTGCTTTGAACATAAGCTGTGTTATAGGAACGAAGGAACATATTATGCAGAGATGATGAGGACCATAAGATGCCTAGCCTGCCTTGCCATGTACACCTTTAAGCAGACAAATTTAAACGTTCTTTCCACCGTTTCCAAACACTTATAGTACTCACCTCCCAAATTAATCTTGGCTATACATGATAACCCTGATCTAAATTTGTGTCTACTCATCCAGTCAGCAAGACTAGCCTTAAAGATAGCCAGAATAGTAATTTGTTTTATCTGTAATGCTAAATTACTTCATAAGCTAGGATACATTGACTTAGGAGCCTATACTCCAGCGAGTCTTGTTTAATTGTTTCAAGAAAAAAGTTGAGGCTTGGCAAAATAGTTAAAGTGTTTACTTTGCAAACACAAGGTACATAGTTTGATTCTCACCAATGGTCACTGTCTTTTTATTGGTTAGACATGTAATAGTCTGCAGAGTGATTGCTTATTATTGGAGGGTTGTTATAATGGTCAAGGTCTTTACCTCATGGACACAAACTATAAAGTTTGATTCTGACCTCTAGTTATTGGCTAGGCTCAAAATGGCCCTTTAAGGAAATTAGTCAAGTATTCACCTATAATCCTATATGAGGTTCAACTGTGTCTGAATTCCAAAGTTATGAATTTGTTTACTAAACTTTATACTGTACAATGTAGTCTGTAGCTCAGACAGCACATCTACCTTGGATGAAAAAGGGCTGTGGGTTCTATTCCCATGGCAGGTACTTGGATTCATTTTTCCAGTACTGACACTGCAGAGAGGGGCTGCACTACTGACTGTGTCATCCTTCAGATGACACATTAAACTAAGGTCCTATCTGACCGAGTAGGAGGTAGCATGGGATGGATGTTTAAGATCCCATGATACCTATTGAAAAGAGTAGGGGGAATTCCCTAGTGTCCTGGCCAGATTTCCCCTAGTCAGTTTCAATACTGCCTTCGGTCTCCCCTGAAAAGAGGTCATTCACCTATGGGGACTAACCTGATCAACAAAAAATGTTCAATAACTAACTAAAACATTAAATGCCCTTTGACAGTGTTATACATTTCCCATGCACCATAGCTCTTGTCACATGGTGTAATATCCAGTCGTACCCCAGCACCAATTCAGTGGAGCCTGTCTCCTTCAAAGGATAAAGAAAACCTGTAAAAGATGCTGATGAGCTGAGTCAGCGGTAATACAAGTAGCTGGAACCCAGCTGCACTGTGCATGAAGATGTTGTGGGTTTCCAAAAACAGATGTCAGCATAACAAGACAAGATAACAAATCAAAAAGATTAAAGTAAAATGATAACATCAGTGTAGGTTTCAGTGCAATGTTGTAAACAGGCAGCCTGCTTACCATATTTTGCGTAGGCTAAATATTTGCATAGGATAACCCTTGCCACGGGGGAGGAAAGGTTACCCTTTAGAAAACATTTACTGTTCAAAACTGTAAATTAGAGAAAACAAGTTGTTGCAATTCATGTAAGAAATTCCACTATTTTCAAAACTAGCATTAAGAAAGTTGTCTTGAAATACAGTATCACATTTTCAAAGGCAAGGATTATTTTCGGTATATAATTCCAAAACAAAGCTACCAGAGACAGACCTGTGTGAGATGACAAAGGGAATCACACAAACACACACTGGAGACAGTTTCTTAGTTTCAGGTGCAATTTATTTAAAGTGATGAAATATATATTTTCAAGTTCACTTACAACAGAAACAAATCAGTACAATCCTGTTCAGATTAGTTGCTGTTTACATACAGTTTAACTCATAAAGTCTTCTAAAGGAATACATCAGTTTCTGGCAGCCTACACCACTGGACCTCCAAGTTAGGACTGTCTCAGACCTCTCAACTGTACCAGTTTTGGCACAATGTTCCTGTTTTCAGGCCTGATTTGACCATTCATATGATGTACCTATTTTTGGAGGTATGTCCCCTTTACACAGTTTTCTGAATCTCACCATCACTCAAGATTTTTGAAGCTGCTTAGCACACAGAAAACCACACTGCATGACCTACATTAGTACACTACATGTTCAAGTGTTACCTACATTAGTACACATGTTCAAGTGTTACCTACATTAGTACACTACATGTTCATGTGTTACCTACATTAGTACACTACATGTTCAAGTGTTACCGATAATTTAAGGAAAGAGGTCCCACATCTTACATCTTACATTTTCAGAAGCAAAAGTAAGTGACTTTATGAGGTAGATATTTGCAATGTTATTTAAATTTACAGATTTACTATGTGTCTTTGAAAATAGCAATAACCTTGATAATAGTTCCATCTCATTTTTGACACTCTCATTTTTTGAAGTTGTATTTCGGAGTAGTGTCCCACATTCCTACTGAAAGTGGGAAGCGTTATGCGTTATTTGGTATTCAGCTTTTGTGTTAATTAGGCATCCAGATTTTTTTTTTTGGGATGTACGTACCTTTCAAGAGCCCTTGATCCTATTTTCAGTGTCTGTAGGTTGAGAGGTTAGGCTGGCAGCCCTGCATCTCTTACTACATTCACACATATGTCCTTGGTGCTCCTTGAGTATCCACAAATAGACTATTGGCACTCCCGGAATAGATCCTCAGGTAGGTTTCTTGTAGTCCTCACCTCCTTTTGGTCAAGGTTTACCAAGTTACTTGTCTAGAAAATTCTTCTCTATGAGAGGCAAACACCTCTATGATTGCATGCTGCAGGCTTTGCACTTCACCAGATGATTCACATTACATAGCTTACAACCGTATTACACTGAATAGGTGTGCAGCTGTCAGGTTTTACTATAATGTACAGAGTATGCAACACCTCAAACAATGTCTCTAATTTTCTGTTTGTGAGTGCTCTATCCGAGCTTTTCTGTACATTTTTGTCTGTTACAGTTAAAAGCATGCTCGAGTCTGCTCCTTGATCTGTTTAAAACTTTCATTTAGTGGATACAGCTAGGAACTGTAATAGTGTGCATTACTATAATTGCTTTTTTTATTTAAATTATTAAATTGTAAACTGCTTTTTCATACTGAGACTTGTATTTTCTCTGTGGGTGCTCTTTCTATGCTTTTAAAGTGAGGTTTCTATGTTCTGCTCAGCTGGCATAATCTTGATAGAGGCCTGTTGTCTAGGCTGGTAGTTTTGTTTGAGTTTCCTGTGTTTCTGGCAGCCATTTTCTGCTGATTGTCTTCATTATTATTGAGACTAACAAGGCCTCCTGACCTTCTGTAGTACGAGTGATTGGGTAATAGCAGGTGCTGAGTAGTAATCTGATCTTCCAACTCTTCCACTCTTACTGCTATATAAACCCTGTGTCTTATAAAGGTTCTGATTGTATTGTCAGGCTCTGGATTGCATTGCATAAGTGGAAATTCCTTAAGATTCCAAGAGCAGGCTAAGTTATTTCTTACACTTATTTCACTGAACTGCACTTCTGAAACACTTATAATTGTGCTATACAGTTGATCTACTATATTTTTGCACTGTTATAAAGCTTTCTTTATTGTTTCATTGCATTTATGTACTGTTTTATACTGTTTTAACATTACTTAACTGTAAACTGCTTTTTCATACTGAGAGTTGTATTTTCTGTTTGTGAGTGCTCTATCCGAGCTTTTCTGTGACTTTTTGTCTGTTTACAGTTAAAAGCATTCTCGAGTCTGCCCCTTGATCTGTTTAAAACTTTCATTTAGTGGCTACAGCTAGGAACTGTAATTGTTCCTACCCACCCTTCCTAGTGTTGTGTTTGGTGGCTTTGCAGTTGCCTGCCCATACTGTATATTTGATCTGTGACACTCCTCCCAGTTTAGTGTCATTAGTTCACTCAATCTAATAGAGAACATTTGTGAAGGCCAACCCACTCAGATTCTTAACGTTGAATTAACTTCTGTTCCAGCTTTCTCCATTTCCACTTTACTGGAAAAAAAAATTCTAAGCTTGCTTCCCCCCTTTCCTGTGGCAGGTCAGATACGGATTTGCTGTGTCCAGTACTGTTTGTGAGCTCCTAAGCCCCCCCCCCACTTATCTGGGGTTAAACTATTCCTGGCGCCATAAAGTCTATTCTTCAAAATTTCCCTTGCAACTAGCCAGCTTTTTAATTTTAGCACTCGTCTGTTTCTTTGATCTCAGCACTTGTTCAGAACTCATTGTAAGCACTAAATAAGTTACAAATTACTACAGCACTCAACATTCCTCACTTGTCTAGAGGAAAACAGTTTTTAGTACTTAATAAATAAGCACCTATTCAGGCATGTCTAACAGTCAGCTCCCGGTGTTTTCTCCTGTCTACCTGATGAATCTGGGCATCTTGGGACAATGCAGCAATTGTCTCATGTACACAGACAACCCTCTCCTCCTACCACCCAACACTATGATCTGTGAGAGATGCACTTATATAGCCAGACTGGAAGCAAAGCTCTCTTCATCCAAGACTGGACTAGACAGTCAAAAGGAGAAGGTAAACACTTGCACCACACCACACTCATCACATAGTCCTTCAAAACCTACACCACCAAAACACACACATAGAAACACAAAACACACACCTACATTCACGGAGGCTCTCAGTACAAATCTGCCCAAACAACAGATACCTCCAAAGCAGAAATGCAAGCAACCTCCACCCCGCAACACAACCCAAATGACACATAGCCCACATACTCAGTGTGCCACTCAACTACAGCTCATAAGGCATAACGTACCCAACACTCTAGTCATAGGTGACTCTATAGTCAGGCACACTGATATTCCACTCACCAGGCTAAACAAAGAAAAAGTTGCTGTCAGCTGCCTGTCAGGTGCCAGGATCCGCCACATAAGGCACACACTCAGGTCACTCCACAACAAGTACAAATATGACTCTGTCATTGTCCGTGTTGGTGTGAATGACCTGAGATGTACCTCCCTGGACTACATGAAAAGAGACATGGAGGAGCTCTCCGATCTTGTAGCCCAGGCCAGTATGACCCTAGCCCTGAGTAGCATCCTGCCATCATCCAGAATGACACCACAGTACAAGGGCAAAATGATTGACTTTAACAATTGGCTAAGCTTCTGGTGTCATTCTAAGGGAATCTAGTATCTGTCTGCCTGGGATGACATGATCGACAGACCACGCTGCTTTGCCAGAGATGGCCTGCACCTGTCGCCCTTGGGATTCTGGATACTGGCAAAGGCTCTTGCCACCCCTATAGTGCCTTTTTTAGGCAAGGTTCAAATGACAAATTCACCACCGTAACAGGTACAAGCAAGCAAAATCTGAGGGTAATGCTACTCAATGCTAGAAGTCTAAACCTCAAAATGCACTCACTCGAGGCACTCCTTAAAATGGAGAATATTGACATCTGTGCAGTGACAGAGACCTGGTTCAAAGCTCCAGAGAGCACCCCTGCATTACCAGGCTATAATAAAGGTGGAGGCATGTCCATATTCATTAAGGATATCCACACCTCCAAGCTAGTTGCTCAGCATAATGCATCTGAGATTATCCAAGTTCAACTAACTCTGGGCAAAACCGCAATCCAGATTGTAGCTTGCTACAGACCCCCCACCATGCCCCAGGATTCCCAGTCCTCTTTTCTTGATACACTGGAAAATGTTAAGGTACAACCCAGCACTCTAATAATGGGTGATTTCAACTGCCCTACCATTAACTGGGAAAACTACCCATGTACCAACTCTTTTGCTCAACGTTTTCTGGAAATCATTAGTTCCAATGCTTTGGATCAACTTATCCACACCCCCACTAGGGGCAGCAATATCCTAGACCTGGTCATCACCAACATGGGTGACCGGTGTTCCACACCAGAGGTCAGCTCCTCGTTGGTCAGATCCGACCACAAGCTAATCACCCTAGACATCCACATCCCGCTCCCACCCCCATTAGGAAAACAACTGTAAAAAATTTCTCCAAAGCCAACTTCATACTTCTTAAGACAGAAGTGGCAAACTTCACGACACCCATGCAGATGGACAATAGTGGTACAACTGTTGAATCCTACACAAATGCATTTTAAGCACTTACACGAGTGCATGGATCGTGCTATCCCTAACAGAACCAAGATGCTATCCTCCAAAAAAAGGAAGCCAATTTGGTGGTCTTCTGCCATAAACAAACTCTACAACAGAAGAAAGAAACTGTTGCAAAAAAGAGTAAAATCCCACGATTGGAGGAACTCCCTGGTCAGCCTCAGTAAAAAGCTGGGATCCCTCATAAAATCCTCCAAAGCTAGTTATGAAAACAAAATTGCCACTGAATTTAAAGACGACCACACAGCATTCTATAGCTATGTCAAAAATCTCAATGGCAACACTCAGATCTGCTCTGAGTTACAGCACAATGACACTAAATATACAGAACCAACTGATATTGCCAACATCCTGGCAAATAGGTTCAGTGCTAACTTTACCCCCTCTCACCCCCTAAAGGGCCCATCTTTATACCGGAAGAATGCAAAGTTCCTGTAATCATGGCTGCACAGGTAAAAACTTCACTCTCCAAAGCCAAGAACACAGCATCCATGGGACCTGACAACATCCCAGGCTGCCTTCTACATGAACTACAGAATGAATTGGCACCCCACCCATTGAATGGCGCACCATGACAGTTATCCCACTCCACAAAGGGGAGGCCACAACAGAACCCGGGAACTACTGCCCCATTAGCCTGACGAGCCTCGTCTGCAAGGCCATGGAATGTATCATCATGGAACTCATAAACAAAGACATTGGAGATCTCCAAACTCTGGACCCCACACAGTTTGGGTTTGTAAAAGGCAGATCATGTCTCCTAAACCTGATAGACTTCTTTGAAGTAGTCACAAAAGCCATAGATAAGGGTAAGGTGGTTCACACAGCCTATCTAGATCTCGCCAAGGCATTCAACACCATCCCCCACTCTGGAATTATAGATAAACTCACTAAACTAGGTATAAATCCCTATGTCATATGATGGGTTGTCAACTGGCTTACTGACAGAACCCACACTGTCAAAGTAGCAGACTCCAAATCAGACTTCAGACCAGTGACAAGTGGAGTACCACAGGATTCAGTCCTGGGTCCTCTCCTGTTTGGTATCTACTTCTCTGAAGTACAGGCTAACACAGAAGGTCTTTGGCTAACTAAATTCGCAGATGACTGCAAACTAGGAGCCATAATTGAAACTCCTAACGATGTGGACATCCTACAAAAGGGCCTCACTGAGACAGATGCCTGGTGTCAAAGACATGGTCTCAAGCTCAATGCTAAAAAGTGCATTGTCATCCCCTTTGGTAAAAACTCTGTACCCATGAACTGCCACATAGGTGGTAGTCTACTTAACACCAAAAGTGTGATAAGAGACCTTGGGACACAGGTGGACAGTAGTGTCTCCTTTGATAATCACATCGCCACAGTGGTCAGGAAATCCTTCTACATGGCACACCTCATCACAAAAGGTTTCTCATCCAGAAAAAAAGAGGTCATTGTTCCCCTCTACTCATCACTCATTAGACCCATTATAGAGTACAATGCCCCTTTTGGTATGTACCTCACAAGACATCTACAACAACTGGAAATGCCACAAAAATACATCACAAAGAGGATTACTGGCCTCAAACAGATGCCTTACACAGACCATCTCAAAAAACTCCAGCTTTACTCCATCACATATCGCCTATTCAGAGGCGATCTCTGCCTAACATACAAAGCTATGTCAAACCCAGAGCTGTTGGAGATGCTCCACTTAAAGAAATCCCAATTCCACTGAGCTACACGCTCTAGGGACCTAAACCTTTTCACCACAATAAACAGAACATGCTGGAGGGATAGATTCCTGTCCCAGAGACTTCCCATACTCTGGAACAGACTACCTATCTATGTCAAACAGAGCTCCTCATTAACACTATTCAAGAAAAATCTTGATGATTGGATGGGTAATAGTAAATTCACCCCGGGGATCACTTCTGTGGTTCTGCTTGACAGGGGCACAGGAAAATAGTGTATTTTGAATTTTGGCGCCAAAAAGTTTATTTAAGTGCTGAGAGGTTTGTTTCAACTTGTTCTGATGAAGCTTGCCATTTAGCAACTGAAAGCGCTTAACCTTTTTGGATTATTCTGTGTTTCATTTAATAAAATTACAGTTTGGCTGAGGATTTCACTGGATTTTGAAGACATTTGTTTCATTTGTTCCACTGGCTTTCTAAAAAGTTTAACTGCTGAGAGTTTAGCTGTGGATATCGCTGGTTTTTGGAAGGCATTTGTTTTATTTGTTCCACCGGCTCTCATATATACTTTTCAGCTGCTGAATTGCCGGTTTCTTGGTGAGTTTCGTCTCAAGACATTGGGACTGTCAACGTTCTATAACCTTAAAAGGGATAACTCTTCTTGGTGACTGGGTGTTCAGATATATTATGTGTCTGTATAAAAGGGCAGGCTTTGCAAAAAACACATTTCCAGGTACCTTTATGTTGGCTCCGTGCACTATATCTACTAATAGTAAGGCCATCATGTTGACACAATAAGTGCTTCAGATTATTCTTGTTCCGAAATGCAAAGCTAGGTTTATCCCCCACTATGTTTCGTAATTTCTCATCCGAAGTTAGGACTGGCCAAAACTTCCTAATAGTATTGCAAATGAATCCATTATCCATGCTGTAAGTCAGTGTGTACCTCAAATTAGCTGAAGGCCTATTATCCTGTGGTTGTCTGGTCTCTTTATGCCTCCTATTAGAATATAGGGGATACCTCTTCTGTGTTCTGAGGTGCATGGCTTCTTCTCTACTCATTCTGGTATCTTCTTCCTTATATCTTCTTCGCTTAAGGGTGTTCACAAGAGTTTCTTTTTCTTTTAAGAAGATGTCATCTCTAGAACATAATTTGGGGATACGTGTGACCTGATTTCCCACTAAATTCCAAAAGATGTGCCTTGGGTGCATGCTGGTCTGATGTAACAAATGGTTTTGCCATGTAGGTTTCATGAAAATCATGGTTTCTATCCCTTTACCCGGGGTCAGACAAAGTTTCACATCAAGGAACTCTATCTCCTGTTTGGAGAATTTTAAGTCGAATCATAAAAAACTGGTTGTGTGAGAGAGAAACATGACAAATTCCCGTAGACTAGTGGCATCTCCTTTCCAGAGGAGAAAGACATTGTCCAAAGAAAGAATGGAACATAACAACCTATCTACCACAGGAGGAGTGGTTTCTGGCCCAGAAATTATAGTTTATTGGCTGTTTGGGAAGCTTTCCATCTCTTTCAACCTTCTGATTTAAAAGCCTGTGTTTGTGCTTGTTTCCTGCCTTTCCTGTAACTAGTCTAGTCCAGGTACAGATTTGCTGTATCCAGGACTCTTTGTAAGCTTCTGAGGCCCCCAAGCCTTTCCGTGTTGGAGGGAAGCTTTCTAGCTTATCTGTGGGAGTGGTAAGCATCAGGTAGCCTATCTACCACAAGAGGAGTGGTCCCTGGCCCAGAAATTGTAACTTTTGGCTGTTTGAGCAGTTTTTTTTCTATCTATTTCAACTTTCTGGTTTGAAAGCCACACTTGTGCCTGTTTCCTGCCATTCCTATAACTAGCCTAGTCCGGTTACAAAGTTGCTGTATCCAGGATTGTTAGCAAGCTTCTGAGCCCCCAAGCCTTTCTGTGTTGGAGGAAAGCCTTCTAGCTTATCAGTGGGAGTGGTAAGCACTAGGTAGCCTGTCTACCACAAGAGGAGAGGTTCTTGGCCCAGAAATTGTAGTTTACTGACCATTTGGACAGTTTGTCCATCTCTTTCAACGTTCTAGTTTAAAAGACCACATCTGCGCTTGTTTCCCATCTTTCCTGTAACTAACCTACTGGGTAGCACTAGAAAGCCTTAAACTGATACAAGCCTTCTAGCTTAGGAGAGAGACTTTGGAGTGATTAAGTATCAGTTTTCTGTACTTTCTTGCTGTAATTAACTGTTTTCCGCCTAAATGCAGATTTTTCCAGAGTTTATTGTGATTTAAAAGCTTGTTTTTTTCACATATTGTACTTATTTGACTTCCTGCATTTTTAAAAAGTTGTTTTTTTTTAAATAATCTGTTTAACTGTTGCAGGCTATACACTAAAGTGCAATAGCCTTTTCTGATCGTTTGTAGTCATTTAAAGCTGTTTTAAGTGTATTTTTTTTCTGTTTTTGCCTTATCTTTTCAAAACAAACAAAAAAAAAAAAAAAACAAAAACATTCATTGTTTCCCGCCTTTCTAAGCTAGTATAGTCCAGTTTTCAGGTTAGTGCTGAATTCAGGGCTGTGATACTAGTTTCTGAGTTGCCCATACCTTACTTGGATAGAAAGAAATTTCTCTGTTCACCTGTGAGAGAGGGGAGCTTTGAGCAACCTATCTGTCCCTGGAGGAGTGGTTCCAACCCAGAAGTTAGTAGTTTATTGGTCATTTTGGGTTAATTTCTATCTCTTTCATTTCCCTACTATAAAAACCATGTTTGCATGGTTTTGCGCACAGGGCAGTGCCAGTTTTCTATGGTTAAATTATTCCCGGCTCCACTAAGTCTCCTCTTCAGTTTTTCCCTTGAAACTAGTCTAACTCTCAACCTAAGCACTGAAAAAGCATCTTACAGCCCAGCACTTGCTCAGACCTAATAGCAAGCACTAATATACCCTGACACTGATTGCCCAGCAGGGCATGGCTCTTTATTCACCCCTCACCAACCAAGCGACTAAGCAGCTCACCCTACTATTCAGGCATGACCAAAGGGCAACTTCAGGTGCACTCTCCAGTCCAGCTGGTGAATCTGGGTATCCTGAGGCAATGTTACAACTGCTCCATGTACACAGACAACTCTCTCCTCCTACCACAAAACATTAACATATGCAAGAGATGCAGTTGTACAGTCAAACTGGAAGCTAAGCTGTCTCCACCCAAGACTGGAACAGACAGTCAAGAGGAGAAGGTTAACACTTGCATCACAACTCCAGCCGCACACAGACCTACTAAAACAGCACTGGCAAAAAATACACATAGATACACACAATCATACTCAGGGGCTCTAAATAAAAACCTGCAAAAGCAACAGAGACCTCCAAAGCAGACACCCAAACAACCCGCACTTCCCGTCACAAACCAGACAACACATAAAACACAAAATCAGTGTGCCGCACAATCACAGCCCTTAAGGTGAAATAACATACCTAACACACTAGTAATAGGTGACTCTATAGTCAGGCACACTGACGTCCCACTCACTAGGCTGGACAAGGAGAAAGTTACTGTTAGCTGCCTGTCGAGAGCCAGAATCTGCCACATAACACAAGCACTCAGGTCACTCCAGAACAAGTATAAATATGACTCTGTCATTGTTCATGTTGGTGTGAATGACCTGAGATGCACCTCCCTGGACTACATGAAAAGAGACATGGAAGAGCTCTCTGATCATGTAGCCCAGGCTGGTATGACCCTGATCCTGAGTAGCATCCTGCCCTCACCAAGAATGATACCTCAGTATAAAGAAAAAATTATCAATTTCAACAATTGGCTAAGCTTCTGGTGTCATTCAAAGGGGATCCAGTGTCTGTCAGCCTGGGATGACATGCTCGACAAGCCATATTGCTTCACAAGAGATGGCTTGCACCTGTCACCCCTAGGCTTTTGAATACTGGCCAAGGCTCTTGCTGCCCCCATAGTTCCTTTTTAGGCAAGGCTCAACAGTCAAACCCACCTCCATAAACAGCACAATTAACAAAAAAATGAGGGTTATGCTACTCAATGCCAGGAGTTTAAATCTCAAAATGCACACGCTCGAAGCATTCCTCAGTATGGAGAATGTCGACATCTGTGCAGTAACTGAAACCTGGCTCAAGGCTCCAGAGAGCACCCCAGCACTACTGGGCTTCAACTCATGCCACACGTTTTGGCCACAGAACACGGACCAAAACACAAAAGGAGGGGGTGTATCCATATTCATCAAGGATACCTACACCTCCAGGTTAGTGGCACAGCATGATACCTCTGAGATCATCCATGTGCAACTAACATCAGGCAAATCTGCAATGCAAATTGTGGCCTGCTACAGATCACCCTCCATGACCCAGGACCATCACTCCACCTTTCTGGAGACACTGGAAAACATGAAGGTGCTACCAAACACCCTGATATTGGGCGATTTCAATTACCCAAACATTAACTGGGAGAACTACTCAAGTACTAACTCCCCTGCCCAACACTTCCTAGAATTTATAAACTCGAACGCCCTGGATCAACTGGTCAACACCCCCACCAGAGGTTACAACATATTTGATTTGGTCATCACCAACATGGGTGACCGGTGTTCCACACTGGAGGTCAACCCCTTGCTGGTTAGATCAGACCATAGAGTAATCACTCTGGATATCCACATTCTGCCCCCACCCCCAATCAAGGAAACCACCATGATAAACTTTTCAAAAGCAAACTTCACATTACTTAAGACCGAGGTGGAAAGGTTCACAGCCCCCATGCTAAAGGACAATGCTCTCCAAGCTGCTGAATCCCTTACAAAGGCACTCTATGAGCTTCTGCAAGAATGCATGGATCGTGCTATCCCAAGCAAAACCATGACTCACTCCTCCAAGAAAAGGAAACCAGTCTGGTGGACCCCTGCCATAAACAAGCTATACAATAGAAGGAGGAAACTAGTACAGAAAATAGTAAAATCCCAAGAAGGAAAGACATCCCTGATCAGTATCAACAAGAAACTACAATCCCTCATAAAATCATCCAAGACTTGCTTCAAAAGAAAAATTGCCAAGGACTCCAAAGATAACCACAAAACGTTCTTCAGCTATGTCAAGAACCCAAGTGGAAACTGTCAGATCTGCTCTGAGTTAGTGCAGAATGGCACAAAATACTCTGAACTGACTGATATTGCCAACATTCTGGCAGACAGGTTTAGTGCAAACTTCACCCCCCTCTCACCCCCTAAAGGGCCCATAACCATACCAGAAGAATGTAGACCCCCAGCAATCACTGACACACAGGTTAAAACAGCCCTATCCAAAGCCAAAAACACAGCTTCAATGGGACTGGACGGTGTCCCAGGTTGTGTCTTACACGAGCTCCAAAATGAACTAACCCCTCACCTAAACACACTGTTCAAACTCAGCCTCTCTACAGGCTATGGACCCATAGAGTGGTGCAGAGCAACAGTTATCCCGCTCCACAAAGGTGGAGCCACAATGAACACCGGGAACTATCGCCCTATAAGCCTGACTAGCCTGGTCTGCAAGGCTATGGAGCATGGAACTCATTAACAGAGACATTGGGAACCTCCAAACATTGGACCCTAACCAATTTGGCTTTGTTAAGGCAGATCATGCCTCCTAAACCTGATGGACTTCTTTGAGACAGTTACCAAGGCTTCCGATGAGGGAAAGGAAGTCCACACAGCTTACCTAGACCTCGCAAAGGCTTTCAACACCATTCACTATTCTGGCATTATATACAAGCTCATCAGCCTGAACATAAACCCCTATGTCACGAGATGGGTTGCCATTTGGCTCACAGATAGAATCCACATGGTGAGAGTTGCAGGCTCTAGGTCCAACTCTAAACCAGTTACAAGTGGCATCCCCCAGGGCTCAGTCCTGGGACCCCTCCTGTTCGGTACATACTTCTCAGAGGTACAGGCAAGCACAGGAGGACTATGGCTGACCAAGTTCACAGATGACTGCAAACTGGGGGCCATAATTGACTCTCTGGCTGATACAGACATCCTCCAGAAGGGTCTCACTGAGACGGATACCTGGTGTCAAATCATGGCCTCAAGCTAAATGCCAAAACGTGCATAGTCATCCCCTTTGGAAAAAACAAAGTACCCGCAAACTACCACATACGTGGTAGTCCCCTAAATACAGAAAATGGAATAAGGGATCTCGGGACCCAAGTAGATAGTAATCTCTCCTTTGATAATCATATTGCCAAGGTGGTTAGAAAATCCTTCTATGTGGCCCACCTAATCACAAAAGGGTTCGCATCTAGAACAAAAGAGGTTATTGTGACCCTCTACTCATCACTCATCAGACCCATCATAGAGTACAATGCCTCATTTTGGATGTACCTTACAAGTCACCTGCAACAGCTGGAAAGACCACAGAATTACCTCACCAAGAGGATTTCTGGCCTCAAACAGATGCCCTATGCAGCCAGACTGAATAAACTCCAGCTGTACTCGGTTGCATACCGCTTACTCAGAGGTGATCTCTGCCTGACATACAAGGTCATGTCCAACCCAGAATTGATGGACATGCTCCACCTAAAAAAAAAAAAAATCCCTGAGAGCCACACGCTCTAGGGATCTAAACCTCACCACAACGATAAATAGTACATGCTGGAGGGATAGATTCCTGTCCCAGAGACTCCCCATGCTTTGGAACAGGATTCCAATCTACATTAGGCAGAGCCGCTCACTAACACTCTTCAAGAGAAACATTGATAAGTGGATGGGAAACAGAAAATTTACCCCGGGGATCAGTGCAGTGGCTTTGCTGGACAGAGGCATAGGGAACTAATGGCTCTGCTGGACAGAGGCACAGGGAACTAATGTAAAGGGGCAGCAAAAGCCAACACATTTTGGCTAGGCTTATAGATGCCCTCAAGCAGATAGCCTAGTACTTACCTATGAACCTATGAACCTAAGAGGAACCACCCCTGAACAGCATGATTGGTAAGAACACTGTTTAAAAGTTTTGCCTTGATGGGAGTGAATAAAGGATCTGAAGAAGGTTTTACTGAAAGCGCTTATCCTACATTCTCTTGATTTGTTCTGTCCTTTAAGAGTTTTATTAAATCACAGATTTTATCATGTCTATGGTGGTACGTCTACATTGTTTTTTTACTTTGGTTCTTTTTTGGCAAGGATACCTTCAGCAGTGTGAACTTATTTTTTGTTTCAACACTAAGGATCTAAGGCTCAACATCCTGCCTGTCTACTGAACAACAATTAGCAATAGTTAGGAATAACAATGCATCAGTGCTAAGGTCCCTATTATTTTAGTGAATGCAATGAATTGTGAACGCTGTTTAGTCAAACCTCATTACGCAAAATGAAAAAATAGTGAAAGCACGAAATGTGATTTTATTCCTAGGGACATTTTGGGTTTTCGGGGATTGTTGGTCAGTTATATACTGTTTGTAATTCAGTGCATTCGCATATATAATATAGACCCAGTGCTAAGCAACAATAACCCAGCCAGTAATAAGGAATAAGCATATCTCCAAGTAAGGAACAACAACAGTATGCCCAGTGTTAGGGAATAGGAACCTAACAAATGGTGAGAAACAACAAGAAATCGACTGCTGTTGTGGTGCAACAACTTCCTGAAGCAAGAATGATAACAACAACAGCAACATATGCAGTGCCAAAGAACAATAAAAGTGTACGTAATGCTAAGAGCAATCACCACAAACGCTCAGCTAAGATATAACAACTTCCTCCTGACTGATAAAGAATATACTGTATCTCTCAACCTCTTATTTTAATAAATCTGGACAAATCCTAAAATGATGGGGAGACAAAGACCTAAAAGTAGGGATGGATTTTAGATATTGTGCTTATTAACTTAGAAAGTTCCTTGAATAACAGGATTTGTATTAGCATGAATTTTACAAGGGGTATGAAGTCTGAAACTCAAATGTATGTCATTATTTAGTGACTTGAGTACTCAGAGATTTGCTAGAAACTCTCAAAATTTTATGAGGAAGAGACCAAAATGATGATGCAAAACTCTGGACAGGCCTGATAAGGAACAACAGGAATCTGTCCACTGTAAATGGTGAGCAAAACAACAGCCTACACATGGCTAATAAGCAAGAAATAAAACAAACAACAAATACAACAACCTACCCAAATAGTAAAAACATCTGCAGTGCAATGGGACAAAAACCAAGTTTCTATCATGCAGCAATTTGACACAAAAAACTATTTGTTCCACACTTCCTCAGTGCAATACATTATTTTGCAAAAAATGTTTTGTCTATAATGAATGCAAAGCCATTTGCTTAAACATTTTCCACTTTAAGATTAGATACCCTAATCACAAATGTGAACATGATTTTTCCTGCTCAAGGACACACAAGGAAAGAATCTGTCATTCTTTTTCTTTAATGTAATGAGGGACAGTTATCGTCTGCTAACATTTCTTATAGTGACCACTCGGAAACTTTGCAAAGAAACAATAGATAAGCAGCTAGACATTTGTGGTCGGCCTACATCTTAAAAACCAAATGAACATTTCAGAGTTGTTAACTTGCCTCTTATCAGAGTGATCTATGTTAGTTTAGATTTCACTTTATTTTTTGAAGTTTGCAGCATTCTACTACAATGTTTTAAGGAGGTGATATATATTACTTAGTTTTCCACTTGTTTTATTACACAAGGGACATACATCTGTTTTATCATTTGACGTTTGTTTTATTTTGTCAACTGCTACAGAGCTGAGGGGATGGGGGTGCACATTTGTCTGTTGCTCTTTCATAAAGACCAGCAGTTCTAAAGCAGATCTGTATAATATCAAGAAGGCTGCTTTCTACTTTTTATATGGCTCTTCTTGGTTACAGATTCTGCTTTTAGAGTGATGATCTCTTTTAAATGTCTATATAATATGCCTACAATTGTTTTCACATTACAGACACTAATAGGAAATAGCATTAGGAACAGACGAGAATTACATACACTAATGGGTATAATACAAGAACCTGATCAGCATTACAGACACTGATAGGTATACTATAGGGACTAGATCAGCATTACAGACATTAATAAGGATTGTATAAGGGCCTGATCAACATTACAGACACTAATGGGGATAGTATAAGGACCTGATCAGCATTACAAACATAAATGGGGATAGTATAAGGACATGATCAGCATTACTGACACTATTGGGGATAGTATAAGGACCTTATCAGCATTACAGACAATAATAGGTATAGTATAAGGACCTGATCAGCATTTCAGACACTCATAGGTATAATATAGTTTCATATGTTCATAGATTAGTAAGAGGCTAACTGCCCTTGTGAGCTATTATCAGCTTTGCCATTTATCCCTTGTGAGACTCAAACCCTGTACCTTGTATTTGCAAGGCAAACACCTTTACCATTAGGCCACCCTCCCAACCCTTATAAGGACCTAATAAGTATTACAGACACTAATAGGTATATTATATAGACCTCATCAGCATTACAGACACTAATAGTTATAGTATAAGGACCTAATCAACATTACAGACACTAATAGGTATATTATAAGGACCTGATCAGCATTACAGACACTAATAGTTATAGTATAAGGATCTGATCAGCATTACAGACACTAATGGGGATAGTATAAGGACCTGATTAGCATTACAGACACTAATGGGGACAGTATACGGACCTGATCAGCATTACAGACAATAATGGGGATAGTATAAGGATCTGATCAGCATTACAGACACTAATGGGGATAGTATAAGGACCTGATCAGCATTACAGACACTAATGAGGATAGTATAAGGACCTGATCAGCATTACAGACACTCATAGGTATAATATAAGGACCTCATCAGCATTACAGACACTAATGGGGATAGTATAAGGACCTCATCAGCATTACATACACTCATAGGTATAATATAAGGACCTAATCAGCATTACATACACAAATAGGTATATTATAAGGACCTGATCAGCATTACAGACACAAATAGTTATAGTATAAGGACCTAATCAACATTACAGATAATAATGGGGATAGTATAAGGACCTGATCAGCATTATAGACATTAATAAGGGTAGTATAAGGGCCTGATCAGCATTATAGACACTAATGGGGATAGTATAAGGACCTGATCAGTATTACAGACACTAATGGGGATAGTATAAGGAACTGATCAGCATTACAGATACTAATGGGGATAGTATAAAAACCTTTTCAGCATGACAGACACTAATAGGGATAGTAAAAGGATCTGATCAGAATTATAGACATTAATAAGGGTAGCATATGTACCTGCTTAGCATTACAGACACTAATGGGGATAGTATAAGGACCTGACCAGCATTACAGACACTTAAAGGGATAGTATAAGGACCTGATCAGCATTACAGACACTAATGGGGATAGTATAAGGACCTGATCAGCATTATAGACACCAATGGGGATAGTATAAGGACCTGATCAGCATTACTGACACTAATCAGGATAATATATGGACCTGATCAGCATTAGAGACAATAATAGGTATAGTATAAGGACCTGATCAGCATTAAAGACACTTATACGTATAATATAGGTTCATAGGTTCATAGATTAGTACTAGACTAATTGCCCTTGTGAGCCATTTTAAGCCTAGCCAATTATTCCTTGTGAGACTCAAACCCTGCACCTTGTGTTTGTAAGGCAAACACCTTAACCATTAGGCCACCCTCCCAACCCATATAAGGGCCTAATAAGCATTACAGACACTAATAGGCATATCATAAGGACCTCACCAGCATTACAGACTAATAGTTATAGTATAAGGATGTAATCAACATTACAGACACTAATAGGTATATTATAAGGACCTGATCAACATTGCAAACACTAATAGTTATAGTATAAGGACCTGATCAGCATTACTGACACTAATGGGGATAGTATAAGGACCTGATCAGCATTATAGACATTAATAAGGGTAGTATAAGGACCTGATCAGCATTACAGACACGAATAGGGATAGTATAAGGACCTGATCGGCAATCATGAATTGAATAATTTATATAATGTTGCTTAGGTTGTATGATGTATAGCAATATATGTGAAATATAGTTTGTTTATTTCACTTTTGTTGACCGGGAATGTCCAACTAGGACAGATCCTATTTTCAGAGAAGGCCTGGGGAGAAATGCTCCAGACGCATGTCTTTGGAATGTGGGAGGAAACCAGAGTACCTGGAAGAAGCCCACTCGAATGCAGGGAGGACATGCAGACTCTGCAAAGAAGGCACCCCAACCGAAAATCAAACTGGAGAACCTCTTCCTGTGAGGTGACAACATTAACCATTGCATCACCAAATGTTAATGTGTTAATTCAGTTTGATTGCTTTTGTATAAATGTAAATTTGCCAATGTCATAAGTGATAATTCAATAAAGGCATGTTTAAAAATGAAAGTAGAATTTAAAAATAGCGTAGAAATAAACGAAAAAGAGATATGGTGCAGAAGTAAGAAGAATTATTTGGAGGAACTGACAAAGGTTAAAGTATTGCAGTCCAAGGGGAATCTCACAGAACAAGAAGAGGTGCAACTGCAAAGAGCTACAGAGAAAATAACAGAGTATCTGGATAATATGCAGGAGGCTAGAAAGAATGCTGTTAAGCAACTGTTTTTTTTTTTTATATAATAACTGCAGGGGGCAAAACCTTTTGGCCCAGCAACTTCAGCAACAGAAAATAGAAAGAGTTGTTGTTAAATTAGGGAACCTGTAAAAAGAAAAATAACTAGAGATCCTGTAGCGGTATTAGAGATATTTTGGAAATTTTATGAAAAATTTGTATAAAACAGAGGAATATTGAAATCAAGAAAAAGCATAAATGTAAATATTTATGGAAGACGTAGCTATGCCAAGGTTAGAGGTAGATGAGACACAACAATTAACAGTTCATTTAGGAGATGAAATAAAAATGGCGATGTGTAATCAATCTGCAGGAAAGTCGCTAGGAATAGATGGCATTCCTGTTGAAACTTGGAATCTAGAAGGGAAGAATGTGATAAAGATCTGGAAGGTATCATTTAACAGGATTTTAAAAAGCCGAAGAACTAACTGGATGGAAGAAAGCTGTGGTAGCTGTAATACATAAAGACAGTAAAGACCCATCAGACCCAGCTTTATATAGGCCCATTTCAATTTTAAACCAGGATTATAAAGTCTGTATGTCTATAATAGCTAAATGAATGGCAAAGGTATTGAAAAATTGATAGATATGGATCAGTGTGGTTTTGAGGAGGGGAAGCAAACATCTGACAACATTAACAGAACAATGACAATCCAGAGAGAAGCAGAACGCAAGAAAAAATCCTGTTGATGTTGGGTCTTAATGCAGAGAAAGCCCTTGACAGATTAAGATGGGGTCTGGAAGCATTCGCATTCCTTGACACAATAATACAGTTAATTAGGAGAATATCTGAGGGATTGGAAACAAAAATTAAAGTTGGAGGGTTCCTCTCTGATAAGTTCTGTCTAAACAGAGGAACCAGGCAGGGGTGTCCTCTTTTCTTTTTGTTATTTGCTTTATATTTAGAGCCCTTGGAAAAGAAAATAAGGGACTTAGAAATTCATGGATATAATTGGTACGGTAATCAAGAAACATTAACTTTATTTGCAGATGATATTATTTTATATCTGAGAAAATGAGAAAAGGCCACCTCAGTGTTGCGGAACATTCTGAGACAGTTTTAAGTCTTTTGGGGATATAACATTAAGGAAGACAAAACAAAGGCTATAACTGTAAATTATATACCCACACATGAATTGTTTCTGCAATACCCATATTTATGGGGACATGACAAAATGAAGTATTTAGGAGTATGGGCTAAAAGGAATTCTGCTATGGCATCTAAGGATATGTGGGATGAGACTAAACAAAAGATAATACAAAAACTGAGAAATTGGGAACCTCTCATTTTTAGATATGGATAGCAAGATATAACCAGTGAAATTGTTTAACTCTCTTTTGTTTTATAAATAGGTCAGGTATAGTTTTATCAACCATAGGAGAAGTTATGGACACTAATGAAGACTTGAAGGATATTATCTAGGATGGAAAGAGGGTGAGGGTCAAGTGGGATAGGTTGATCCTTCCAATAACACAAGGTGGTTTAGTATTACCTGATTTGAAGGCATATTTTACAGATACACAGTTAAGTCTTATATGCATAACAGAAGCAGAAAGTTATGATTCAAACTGGAAAAGGAGGATGATGATGAAGCTGGGAGAAATTCAAGAAATAAGGAGAGAGAGCGGGATTCTGGATGCAGATCCTTAAGGAGAATAACAACAGTCTTATAGACTATTGTAGTTATAATGCAGCAGAAAGTATTTATTTATTGACATTTGATTACTGGGAAAGTCCAACTGGGTAGGAAACATTTTCAGAAGAGCCCCAGGGAGAAAAGCTCCACAGTATTACAAAATATTTAAGAACAATATTTTTACAATGTTCAGATATTATACAATAACATCTGCAGTTTAAATAATTATACAACTTAGGCATAACATGAAAACATTGGTTAAGAACGGAAACAAGTCATATGACAATGATGTCATATATAGAGAAATTTTAGCCAGTTTACAGAATAAGTAAAGGTAAGTTAGTATAATACGAACAGGAATTGCAATATGAAGTGAGAAAAGAAGCAGGTTTATGATATATTTAGAGAGAAAGTCGTGGAATAAAATTGATAGAAGTAACAAAGTGAGTGAAAAAGGGACAGTAAGGAGGTGTACGGTATAAACAGGTACTTGCTCATGTTTAGAGATATAGTTTATCCTGCTATTGAGCAAGAAGAGAACCAGCTTTTGGCTAGAAAGTCTTTCAGAATGGTTTTAAAGGACTGGGAGGGTGGTATTGATCTGAAGGATACAGGTAAGGAGTTCCAGGCCTTACCAACATGGTACAAGTACAGACAATGACCAGCAGATGTGATACGTTTGTGGACAGACAGGAGTATTTGGTCATTCAATCATAATTACCAACTGGAAACATAGTTGTGTAGAATGGTATTTAGTGCTGGAGAAGCAGATGGATGCTGGTTCATTTTATAGGTCGTAAGAAGCTGTGTACATGTTAGTTGATGGTTAGTTCTAGCCAATTTAGGCTTCTTAGTTCTACACAGTGGTGGGTTCTGACGGGGTATTTGCAGCAAATTTAGCGGCTTTGTTATAGCATTGTTTAAGTTTTGATTTTTGTGATGCCTGGTAGTTAGCAAGGATGGGAGCACCATAAAGAAGTGTGGGGAGGAGATAAGTAGTAGCAGGTTCATAGGTTCATAGGCAATTACAAGGCTAATGGCTGAACAGCCCTTACAAGCCTAGCCAGTTTTACCCAGATTTTACTCAATTTTCCCTAGAGGAAAGATAACAAGGGTCAGCAAGCAGAGTTTTGACAATTTTGACAAACTTCCTCTGTCCGTAATAGACATGGGCACCACCCCAAGAGTGAATTTCCAATTTCCCATCCATTGGTACAGACTGTGCTTAAAGATGGTCAGTGAACGGATTGCTTTACATGAGTAGGAAGCCTATTCCAGAGGAGGGGCAATCTCAGGGACACATATCTGTCTCTCCAGTATGATCTATTCATGTCAGAGATCAGGTTTAGATCCTCAGAGCGGGTAACCCTCATGCAATTAATTTTTCAAATATGCAACATTTTCATCAGGGCTAGTTCATTAGGGCTGGGTCAGAGACTGTCTTCTAGGTCAGGCATAGATCACACATCAATAATCAATAGGAAACTGAATACAGTGATAGGGCTTTTAATCAGGTTGTATATGACATGTTGGTTATACCCTGTATTTTTTTGGTGAGAAACCTCTGAGGACATTCCAACTGTTGCATGTGCCTGGCAAACTACATGCCAAATGATGCATTGTACTCGATTATTGGTCTAATGAGGGCCAAGTACAGTGGTACTACGACTGATGAGGGCCAAGTACAGTGGTACTATGACTGATGAGGGCCAAGTACAGTGGTACTACGACTGATGAGGACCAAGTGCAGTGGTACTACGGTGGCACTACCACATATTTACATGAGGGCCAAGTACAGTGGTACTACAGTGGTACTACCACATATTTACATGAGGGCTGAGTACAGTGGTACTACGGTGGTACTACCACATATTTAGATCTGGAGGTCATGCTCTTACTTATAAGCTGAGCCATACAGGAGGATTTCCTCATCGCCATGGACACATGGTGATCAAAGTTCAGATTATTATCTACCAAAGTACCCAGATATCTTAACACTGGATTCACTTTAATGAGGGTGCTAGTAATTTTGTAATTTGTAGGGGTATTTGATTTACCAAATATTGTTACACACTCTTCAATTTAGTTTGACGCTATGACTCTGACACCAATCCATACCTCTCAACTGTACTGAATTCTTCACTATTTACCAGTTTTAAGGGCAAAATAATATGGTGCCACAAATTTCCAAGTGGCCCTTTGATTCCTGATTTTTTTTAATTTTTATTTACAAATCATGCGAGCAACCAGTATGATTTAATCGTCCCCATCACCGACTCTGGGGTTCGTAATGTTATTTAGGAAGAAAATAAACTCGTGTGTGTTCACATTTAAAATGATCATCTTTAGAGTGATGTTTTTGAACTGAATACGATCCTGATCCTGTGGGAGGGGAGGGTCATTTACATCCGTAGTAATGAGATCAGCAATGCAAGTTTGATTTTTCTGGTTACGACTGTTTTGGTCTCATGCCTAGTACTTAATAGTGTGTGTTTTCAGCTTTGTTTTTGTGAACTTTTGAAAATGTTAGTCAGTAACATCCCGCAGCATGTGGTTTCATATGACAATGAAAATGCCTGAACAGTGCCATTTAAAACATTCCCTGGTAACAAGATACATTTAAAATGTGATGACAGATAAGAATGTGCAATTGTGCATGGCTGTAAATACAACAAAGGATGCCAAACTAAAACAAGCAAAATGCCATTTCACATATGTAGCCACTGTATGCGTTAACTGCTGACGACTGCGTGCACAAGTCAACACGTTTCCATAACTACACTACCGCTGTACACTAACTCTGCCATTACTCATGTAGGGTTTTAAGGAAATAAATAGATGAAAACCTTAAAACACTGTAGGCACTGTCTACATGCAAGGGTATATATGCGACTAATATTCTACAACTAACTGAAAACCAAAATTTTCAAAGAATAAACATTGTTATGCATCCACCAGACAGTGATTAACACAAAATTTAACAGTTTATGCACAAATTACCAAAACTAACGTTAAATTGCAGCTTCCACATAAACTGGACTAAGGCACTAGAAACTGACAAGTGCTCCTAAGGATATTACACATTTTTCCTACTAGACCACCACTCTTTTATGTTATATCTGTCCCACCACATGTATTAGGGAGAGGTGTGTTATACGAGGTGGAGTCAATAATGCATGCAGATATGGCATCCTGGAAACACAACAACATGGAAGTAGTGAGGGTTTTTTTCTTTTCTGCAGTGTTTCGATTTAGCACGTATGCAGTTGGTTGTTTCCCATCTGTGGTTAAATAAAACTATAAACAAAAAAAACTAGTAGGCAGATAAGGATCCAGCAGTAAAACAACTAATAACACAGTCCAAAAACAAAACCACTCAATCCACCACAGCAGAAAGGTATATAGCCATCACAATAAACAAGAAGAAACTGTGAAAAGTAAATAAAAATAACTCTTTAATAAATAAACAGGGTGATAAGCGCTTTTGCAGTTAAAAGGACCATTTCATCAGATCATTACAATACGTAAAATAAACCTATAAATATAAAGTCAAGTAACAACCAATTGACATGTGACTATTACTGCATGTAGATTGGTTGTTACTTGAATTTATATTTAAAGGTTTTATTTTACGTATTCAGTATATACCTTTCTGCTGTGGTGGATCGAGCAGTTTTGTTTATGGACTGTTAAATAAAACAAACTCTGTTTGAATATTATGATATCCTGTATGGCACGCAATTGTGAAACATACCCCATTTACGGCCTTTCATTTTTTTCCCCCAAAAGGTTCAGAACTATGCCTCACATCCCTTTTGTTTTGGGTAGTCCCACTAATAAGCTTCAACACTTCAGTGATGTACTAATGAACAGCTACCATCCAGTCACAGTAGGCAGTTCTAATGTTTTACTGCAATGAAATCTCTCGACTTCTTTAGACTTTGCTTTTGCTTCTCTCCCTGTGACCAAAACTTTGATTTTCCTTCGCTCTTGGTTTCAGTATTTCATCTCAATGTTTATGCTTTGAACTAACCCAGTCACCCCAGGATAACTTTCAACCTCTTTGTAAATAGAGCCCAAGAAATCTAGGCAAAGCCAAAAATGATAGGGGACAAAGGCCAGATATCAGACACGATATATTGCGATTATTAACTTAAAACGTTGATAGAATAGTAGGTTTTATAACAGCATACATGTTGTTATGGTTATGAAGTCAGAAACTTAAATGCCTGTCATTATTTAGTGACCTCAATCCTCAGCTGTTTGCCAGAAAAGCACATATTTTAAGAGTAACGGACCAAAATTACGAGACAAAAATCTGGACATTCTATGAAAATCTAGATTATTCATAATGATAATAAGAAACTATTCTCAAACTATACCATATCCGCTCTCGTCAACCTTAATGTATTCTTTACTACTGTTATTTCTTATTGTCTTCACATAAACTGCACCATTCCTTTTCTTACCTAACTAAACTTTTTTCCTATTACTTCACCATGCCAGTTATTTATTAATTTGCTTATTTGCTGTATATGATTGATGAATGAAGAGGTTTACCCGCAAAGAACCTACTTTCAGAAAGCTGGAAGTGAACCTCGAAATGTATAACACTAATAAACCATGAAAATCCTGAGAGAAATTCAGTGGATGGTAGAAATATATGAAAATACAAAATACTGCTAAAATTCTGTGATTGATATAAACAGGTAGTTCCATCTCTCTACTTCCTACTGGTCAGAATGATTTTAGTGGTGCATGAGTGATCACAACTGTCTTCTGTCAGTCATTCCAGCTGTAGACTTGCCTCGCAGCCTTTAAATGTATCCATTATAGCCAAAAACAGAGTGCATAGAAACTGCTATTTTGTATCGAATTTAATGTTGTTGCTCCCCCTCACACACATTTAAAATGTGCAAAGCTCTTTAAATGTAACCTCCATGCACATATCTTGACAAATGTTCAACAATTCACATATATGCATTTTGACATGTGCACACACACACACACACACACACACACACACACACACACACACACACACACACACACACACACACACACACACACATGCACGCACACACATATATATATAAATAAATATATATATTGACCTTGAGATGCTTTGCATATGTATATATATATATATATATATATATATATATATATATATATATATATATATATATATATATATATTTCAGGTAGTACAGTGATTGTGTGTGTTTGTGTGGTGGATGGTGTGTTTGTGTGTGTAGTAAAACCGCGAAATTCAAAACTTCCTGTATTTGAGGTTTTGAATTTCGTGGTTTTTACTTTTCGTTGTTTTGTGGATTCAACTTCTTGGGCTCGAGATACTGAAATTCGAGATTTCAGTATTTCAAGCTTCTGAAGTGAATCCATAATAAGGTCGTAAAATGTGACAGAGACAATGCCACATGAACTACTGCGCTGCCCTTAAGGCATTGAAGTGGTTCGAACTGCCTTACTGCTTATTACACACAGCTTATGTCCACACATATTATTCATAAAGCCGGTGACGGCCCTGCTTTTACTCCTATTCTCTATCAACGTTTTCTATAGTTATAGCACAGATTACTATATTATGATTGCTTATTTCACTAAAATAATGTACGTAATGCTCTGTGTAGAGATTCCTTTGCAGTAAATCATATCTGCATGGAATGTAACATATATGCATCACAGCTGCTCTGCAATGCGATTTGTCTGTAATAGTTTCATCATTGCACAGAGTCTATATTTAAATTTAAACCATGTTGCAGAAGTGCACCTTTACTTATGAATTATTCACAAGATCATAAACTCTGATCTTCACTATTCTCAACTAGGTGAAGTTGAAACTACAGCAGTATAAACATACAGAACATTATGAAATACTGCCTGTTTTTGCAATAGGTTTATAACGTTTTTTTTTTTTTTTTTTTTTTTTTTTTTTAAGTAACAAATCCAGATAAGGCAACAAACAACAAAGACTATGGTGTAGGTAAACCGGTCCTCCAAAAAATAAATCATACAATATCACAGTCAAAGGAGGCAGCGGAACACAGCAGTAAAATTCAAGATTTAATCCCAGAACAAACAGGAGAACAAACAGTAAGCGCTTTCGCAGCAGCAGCTGCTTCATCAGACAAATAAAGATCCAAACTGTCATACTTTTAAACAACAAAGCAGCCAATTAACATGCAAAAACAATTAGGAATTACCCTGGGAAACTAGGCAGAGGTGACAAGAATGATGTAATCTGAGATGATTCAGCAGTAACGTGTATCATCAATTTAAGAACTATCTCAGAGGGAAGAGTGCATTTTTGTATTTTGTTCTAAACCTGTTAACTCACCAGCACTTTGCCTTGCTCTGTAAGTAAGTTATTTAGAACATAGTTTCTCTTAACGATAGATAGGAATATGGCAAGATTAGTGTAGATATTTTCTGTATTTATGTGAGACTGTCCTACAATGTTGTTTTAAAGTATTTCCAGAGATTGTGAACTTTACTGTCACTGTGCTGAGTTAATGAGTATTGTCTTGTGCTTTTATTATGTATTATTAAATATATTTAAACCTTTAATTGGGGCTGGTTTGCTTACAGATATTTATGCTCTTAGAGTGCTTGCATTTATTTGGTAACACTGTACAGGCCACTCTAGAATAGCCTTAAAAGTTTGGTCACACTTACCATTCGGATAACAGTAACATTACACAGTAAGATTGGGCACCCTTTGGGAAGAGCCTTTATAGTAGCTGATAAGTGGTTGTTGGTGGCAGTGATAACTACCGTATAGTCTGGGCAGAAGGGGGCATAGCTAGTGAACCTGTGCCAGCCTTCCCCAGGAGTGTCTGTGTGTTTATATATAATTCAAATCTCAAAGTGTGTGTGAGTGTCAGCTACTTGGGCAAGGATATGAAGCACTGGTTGGACAGAGCGGGTGCTGGAGGTTTTAGCTTGACCACTTGGCTGAGACCCGAAACTTATAGTTGTGTCAGTGGGGAGTCTTATTGGGGATCTGGAGAGAACGAGAGAAACTAGCCCCAGACTGACTGTGATCTCTGTGTGCTCTTAAGGGAAATTGTACTTTACTGTGTGTGTACTGTTCATCCTCTCAATGTGCATATCCCTCACTGATGTTAGTGGTAAGGATTGAAGTTCCTTGATTACTGAGCCAGTGCATGGGTGTCACATACCCTTACTAATGAGGTGGGCCATGTAGAAAGCTTTCTGTACAAGGGAGGCAATATAGTGGTCAAAAGTCAGTTTGCTATCAACTTGGGTTCCCAAGTCCCTCACAACTGATTGCATGCTTAGTGCCTTATTATCAATGTGATAATTTGTGGGGATGTCATTCTCCCCAAAATGGACGTTGATGCATTTTTTGGCATTCAGTTTGAGGCCATGTTTCTGGCACCAGTCATTTGTTTGGGTGAGACTCTTGGAGGCTATCCACATCACTAGAGGAATTGATGACAGCACCCAGCTTGCAGTCATCTGCAAGCCTGGTCAGCCATAGCCCACTAGATTTGGCCTACCCCTCTGAGAAGTATATCCCAAACAGCAGAGGCCCCAAGACTGATTCCTGGGGTACACCTCCAGTTATAGGTCTACTACTTGAGGTGGCTTCCCCTATTTTGACTATGTGGGTTCTATCAGTGAGCCAGTTTGCTACCCATCTGGTAACATATGGATTGATGCCTAGTGGAGAAAGTATATCTATTATGATGAGTGTATAGATGTGTACATGTTAACATGGTTTGTTTTCTTTTTATGTAAATGTATGTTTCCCTGTATCTGAAGTGACAGTTCAATAAAGGCATTAAAAATAGTATATTCATCATTCTCTAAACATCACAAAGTACTTGGCTATGCCTCCACTGGCACCATGGTTAAGGTCATTGCCTCACAGACCCAAGGCAAATGGTTTGATTCTGACCTCTAGATATTGGCTAGGTTAAAATGGCCTTTCAGGGCAGTTAGACTAGTATTCACATAGGAACCTATGAAAACTCCCACTGTTTGTAATAAAAGACATACACATACATAAACAAGCAACAGCACGATTACTTGCATAGGAATGGATACATGGTATTAGTGAGTTCATTTGAGAGGGTGAGATTATAAAATATGTCTGCAATCTTGATTCTTCAATGTCTACACAATGAATTATGATCTAAACCGACCAAAATGGCACATCTTTTCATCACATTTTTATCCAGAAACTGCTGCAACATAACATTTGCAACACGTCAGCATGGATGGTACAATTTTAGTTTTTAATTTTATTTTTATTTTTGTTTTCATTTGTTACTCAGGGTAGAATAGTTATCCAACTGTGTGCCATTTCATTATTCAGCCTGGGAAGTAAAACCAAACAAAAAAGCAATTGTAAATTTCAGAAATGGAGAATAAAAATAAGGAATCTTTAGTAACTGGTAGGGTGATTAAGTGGTGCATTGAGTAACATTATTACCTCACAACAAGATGTAGTAAGTAACATTATTACCTCACAAGATGTAGTGAGTAACATTATTACCTCACAACAAGATGTAGTGAGTAACATTATTACCTCACAACAAGATGTAGTGAGTAGCATTATTACCTCACAACAAAATGTAGTGAGTAACATTATTACCTCACAACAAGATGTAGTGAGTAACATTATTACCTCACAACAAGATGTAGTGAGTAACATTATTACCTCACAAAATGTAGTGAGTAACTTTATTACCTCACAACAAGATGTAGTGAGTAGCATTATTACCTCACAACAAAATGTAGTGAGTAACATTATTACCTCACAAGATGTAGTGAGTAACATTATTACCTCACAAGATGTAGCGAGTAACATTATTACCTCACAACAAGATGTAGTAAGTAACATTATTACCTCACAAGATGTAGTGAGTAACATTATTACCTCACAACAAGATGTAGTGAGTAACATTATTACCTCACAACAAGATGTAGTGAGTAGCATTATTACCTCACAACAAAATGTAGTGAGGAACATTATTACATCACAACAAGATGTGGTGAGTAAGAATATTACCTCACAAGATGTAGTGAGTAACGTTATTACCTGACAACAAGATGTAGTGAGTAACATTATTACCTCACAAGATGTAGTGAGTAAAATTATTACTTCACAACAAGATGTAGTGAGTAACATTATTACCTCACAACAAGATGTGGTGAGTAAGATTATTACCTCACAACAAGATGTGGTGAGTAAGATTATTACCTCACAACAAGATGTAGTGAGTAACGTTATTACCTGACAACAAGATGTAGTGAGTAACATTATTACTTCCCAACAAGATGTAGTGAGTAACGTTATTACCTGACAACAAGATGTAGTGAGTAACATTATTACCTCACAAGATGTAGTGAGTAACATTATTACCTCACAACAAAATGTAATGAGTAACATTATTACCTCACAACAAGATGTAGTGAGTAACGTTATTACCTGACAACAAGATGTAGTGAGTAACATTATTACCTCACAAGATGTGGTGAGTAACATTATTACCTCACAACAAGATGTAGTGAGTAACGTTATTACCTGACAACAAGATGTAGTGAGTAACATTATTACCTCACAACAAGATGTAGTGAGTAACATTATTACCTCACAACAAAATGTAATGAGTAACATGATTACCTCACAACAAGATGTAGTGAGTAACATTATTACCTCACAACAAGATGTGGTGAGTAACATTATTACCTCACAACAAGATGTAGTGAGTAACGTTATTACCTGACAACAAGATGCAGTGAGTAACATTATTACCTCACAACAAGATGTAGTGAGTAACATTATTACCTCACAAGATGTAGTGAGTAACATTATTACCTCACAAGATGTAGTGAGTAACATTATTACCTCACAACAAAATGTAATGAGTAACATTATTACCTCACAACAAGAAGTAGTGAGTAACATTATTACCTCACAAGATGTAGTGAGTAACATTATTACCTCACAACAAGATGTAGTGAGTAGCATTATTACCTCACAACAAAATGTAGTGAGTAACATTATTACCTCACAAGATGTAGTGAGTAACATTATTACCTCACAAGATGTAGCGAGTAACATAATTACCTCACAACAAGATGTAGTAAGTAACATTATTACCTCACAAGATGTAGTGAGTAACATTATTACCTCACAACAAGATGGAGTGAGTAACATTATTACCTCACAACAAGATGTAGTGACTAGCATTATTACCTCACAACAAAATGTAGTGAGTAACATTATTACCTCACAACAAGATGTAGTGAGTAACATTATTACCTCACAACAAGATGTAGTGAGTAACATTATTACCTCACAAGATGTAGTCAGTAACATTATTACCTCACAACAAGATGTAGTCAGTAGCATTATTACCTCACAACAAAATGTAGTGAGTAACATTATTACCTCACAACAAGATGTAGTGAGTAACATTATTACCTCACAAGATGTAGTGAGTAACATAATTACCTCACAAGATGTAGTGAGTAAAATTATTACTTCACAACAAAATGTAGTGAGTAACATTATTACCTCACAAGATGTAGTGAGGAACATTATTACATCGCAACAAGATGTGGTGAGTAAGATTATTACCTCACAACAAGATGTAGTGAGTAACGTTATTACCTGACAACAAGATGTAGTGAGTAACATTATTACCTCACAAGATGTAGTGAGTAAAATTATTACTTCACAACAAGATGTAGTGAGTAAGATTATTACCTCACAACAAGATGTGGTGAGTAAGATTATTACCTCACAACAAGATGTGGTGAGTAAGATTATTACCTCACAACAAGATGTAGTGAGTAACGTTATTACCTGACAACAAGATTTAGTGAGTAACATTATTACTTCCCAACAAGATGTAGTGAGTAACGTTATTACCTGACAACAAGATGTAGTGAGTAACATTATTACCTCACAAGATGTAGTGAGTAACATTATTACCTCACAAGATGTAGTGAGTAACATTATTACCTCACAACAAAATGTAATGAGTAACATTATTACCTCACAACAAGATGTAGTGAGTAACATTATTACCTCACAAGATGTAGTGAGTAACATTATTACCTCACAACAAGATGTGGTGAGTAACATTATTACCTCACAACAAGATGTAGTGAGTAACGTTATTACCTGACAACAAGATGTAGTGAGTAACATTATTACCTCACAACAAGATGTGGTGAGTAACATTATTACCTCACAACAAGATGTAGTGAGTAACGTTATTACCTGACAACAAGATGTAGTGAGTAACATTATTACCTCACAACAAGATGTAGTGAGTAACATTATTACCTCACGAGATGTAGTGAGTAACATTATTACCTCACAAGATGTAGTGAGTAACATTATTACCTCACAACAAAATGTAATGAGTAACATTATTACCTCACAAGATGTAGTGAGTAACATTATTACCTCACAACAAGATGTAGTGAGTAACATTATTACCTCACAACAAGATGTAGTGAGTAGCATTATTACCTCACAACAAAATGTAGTGAGTAACATTATTACCTCACAACAAGATGTAGTGAGTAACATTATTACCTCACAAGATGTAGTGAGTAACATTATTACCTCACAAGATGTAGCGAGTAACATTATTACCTCACAACAAGATGTAGTAAGTAACATTATTACCTCACAAGATGTAGTGAGTAACATTATTACCTCACAACAAGATGTAGTGAGTAACATTATTACCTCACAACAAGATGTAGTGACTAGCATTATTACCTCACAACAAAATGTAGTGAGTAACATTACCTCACAACAAGATGTAGTGAGTAACATTATTACCTCACAACAAGATGTAGTGAGTAACATTATTACCTCACAAGATGTAGTGAGTAACATTATTACCTCACAACAAGATGTAGTGAGTAGCATTATTACCTCACAACAAAATGTAGTGAGTAACATTATTACCTCACAACAAGATGTAGTGAGTAACATTATTACCTCACAAGATGTAGTGAGTAACATAATTACCTCACAACAAGATGTAGTCAGTAACATTATTACCTCACAACAAGATGTAGTGAGTAGCATTATTACCTCACAACAAAATGTAGTGAGGAACATTATTACATCACTACAAGATGAGGTGAGTAAGATTATTACCTCACAACAAGATGTAGTGAGTAACGTTATTACCTGACAACAAGATGTAGTGAGTAACATTATTACCTCACAAGATGTAGTGAGTAAAATTATTACTTCACAACAAGATGTAGTGAGTAACATTATTACCTCACAACAAGATGTGGTGAGTAAGATTATTACCTCACAACAAGATGTGGTGAGTAAGATTATTACCTCACAACAAGATGTAGTGAGTAACGTTATTACCTGACAACAAGATGTAGTGAGTAACATTATTACTTCCCAACAAGGTGTAGTGAGTAATGTTATTACCTGACAACAAGCTGTAGTGAGTAACATTATTACCTCACAAGATGTAGTGAGTAACATTATTACCTCACAAGATGTAGTGAGTAACATTATTACCTCACAACAAAATGTAATGAGTAACATTATTACCTCACAACAAGATGTAGTGAGTAACATTATTACCTCACAAGATGTAGTGAGTAACATTATTACCTCACAACAAGATGTGGTGAGTAAGATTATTACCTCACAACAAGATGTAGTGAGTAACGTTATTACCTGACAACAAGATGTAGTGAGTAACATTATTACTTCCCAACAAGGTGTAGTGAGTAATGTTATTACCTGACAACAAGCTGTAGTGAGTAACATTATTACCTCACAAGATGTAGTGAGTAACATTATTACCTCGCAAGATGTAGTGAGTAACATTATTACCTCACAACAAAATGTAATGAGTAACATTATTACCTCACAACAAGATGTAGTGAGTAACATTATTACCTCACAAGATGTAGTGAGTAACATTATTACCTCACAACAAGATGTGGTGAGTAACATTATTACCTCACAACAAGATGTAGTGAGTAACGTTATTACCTGACAACAAGATGTAGTGAGTAACATTATTACCTCACAACAAGATGTGGTGAGTAACATTATTACCTCACAACAAGATGTAGTGAGTAACGTTATTACCTGACAACAAGATGTAGTGAGTAACATTATTACCTCACAACAAGATGTAGTGAGTAACATTATTACCTCACAAGATGTAGTGAGTAACATTATTACCTCACAACAAAATGTAATGAGTAACATTATTGCCTCACAGCAAGATGTAGTGAGTAGCATTATTACCTCACAACAAGATGTGGTGAGTAACATTATTACCTGACAACAAGATGTAGTGAGTAACGTTATTACCTGACAACAAGATGTAGTGATGTAGTGAGTAACATTATTACCTCACAACAAGATGTAGTGAGTAACATTATTACCTCACAAGATGTAGTGAGTAACATTATTACCTCACAAGATGTAGTGAGTGACATCATTACCTCACAACAAAATGTAATGAGTAACATTATTACCTCACAACAAGATGTAGTGAGTAACATTATTACCTCACAACAAGATGTGGTGAGTAAGATTATTACCTCACAACAAGATGTAGTGAGTAACATTATTACCTCACAAGATGTAGTGAGTAACATTATTACATCACAACAAGAGCTTGTTCATTTCAATTTTCAACTGTCTGCTATCTGTGCAGAGTCTGAATGCCCTCCCTGTCTTCTGATGGGTTTTCCACAAGTACCCAGTTTCCTCCGACATCACAAAGACATACAGTATGTAAATAGACAACTCTAAATTGCCATAGGTTTACAAAATGAATGGGGCCTGGTAATCTGCCAATCCCAATGTTCCCTGTAAATTAGGGATGGCAGCAACTTTTCAGATGGATGCCTGGAATGATGTGGACCTCATACCTACCAATGCTACATATATCCAGCAATCTGAAGAGAACTGCTGGCACCACTAAGCTGTCCAGAGGTGACAATGTCCTGAAAATCTCTATGACACTAAGTAGAAGTGTAAAGAGTACCTTCAGATCTTCTCAGTTGTCTCGCTGATATGAGGTATTTTTTTAATAATTTCAAGTGAAATGCGTAACGCTCAGGGAGATACAAATAGTTTGCATACTTTTATCTTTCTGCTCATGAGGAGACACATCTCAGTGTGGTGAGATGTCACAGGAAGCAGTGATATCTTTCTTCATAACTTTAAAACCTGTGTTGGTTACATCTCTGGTAATCATTTTAAGTAGAGTTGCTGCTACTGAGATTTGTCTGCATACATCAACTGGACATAAGCTGATTTAAGTATATTTCCTTCATTTTATTGTGGTTGTTATAACTTGGGGACTGATTTCTCAGATCTAGCTCTGTTGAAACTGTCTTGTGTGTGTGTCTGAAGCTCTGCACTAGTTGTTAAACTGCTCTGAAATTCCTTTAAGTGTTAATTAGCTTGGGGGGTTTTCTGATAACTTTAAAACCTGTGTTGGTTACATCTCTGGTAATCATTTTAAGTAGAGTTGCTGCTACTGAGATTTGTCTGCATACATCAACTGGACATAAGCTGATTTAAGTATATTTCCTTCATTTTATTGTGGTTGTTATAACTTGGGGACTGATTTCTCAGATCTAGCTCTGTTGAAACTGTCTTGTGTGTGTGTCTGAAGCTCTGCACTAGTTGTTAAACTGCTCTGAAATTCCTTTAAGTGTTAATTAGCTTGGGGGTTTTCTGATAACTTTAAAACCTGTGTTGGTTACATCTCTGGTAATCATTTTAAGTAGAGTTGCTGCTACTGAGATTTGTCTGCATACATCAACTGGACATAAGCTGATTTAAGTATATTTCCTTCATTTTATTGTGGTTGTTATAACTTGGGGACTGATTTCTCAGATCTAGCTCTGTTGAAACTGTCTTCCCCACCCCCCCTCCCTGTTCTTGGATGTAGTTTCAATTTGGTGGCTTTTGCAGTGCCCGCCCCACTGTAGATTTGATCTAGGACACTCCCCCAGTCCCTTCTCTTTACCGCATTCTCTCTAATAAACCCTTTCTGCACTTGCTTTTAGTCCTTTTTAATTTAATTACATTTTTTTCATACTGTGTGTGGACTAATATTGCTACATACTCAAGTGTGCCAGCTTGCACTGCATGTGAATTGTTTTATAGCATTTACTGTCTGTTTTTTTCCTTGTCGCTGTAAAAAAAAAAAAAAATTCTCTTGTTTTCCTGCCTTACTGAACTAGAGTAGTCCAGTTTCAGAGTTGCTGATCCCTGGGCTTTGTTTTTAGTTCCTGTTACTGATCCATTGCCTTATTAGGAAGGAGGGAAGTTTCTTTGCTTACCAGTGGGAGTGGGAAGCACTGAGCGGCCTTTCTGTCCGATTTGATGAAGTTTCAGCCAGAAACTAGTAGTCCATTGGTCGTTTTGGGCCAGTTCCTAGCTCCTTTCAGCCCCCTGCTATAAAACACGCTAAACACGCGTTTTCCAGCTTGTACCAACTCAGCACAGATCCTCGTGGTGGCCTGCAGAGTGATCCAAGCAGCAGAGAGCTAAAAGAGTGACTTTCTACCAGATATAAGTATTTTTGTGGCTTTCCCACTGTTATTAAGCTAGCGACTGCATTTCGCCTGTTTTACTGCTACTTTAAGTGATTTCTGCATTTTACACTGTTTATTGCACTTTAAGTTACTAATTGTTGCAAATTGTTTCTGTAGGCTACACACTAAAGTCGCTAGCCGATTTACAGCATTTATAGCATTTACTGTCTGTTTTTTCCTTGTCTCTGTAATAAAACAAAAAATCTCTTGTTTTCCCACCTTACTGAACTAGAGTAGTCCAGTTTCAGAGTTGCTGATCCCTGGGCTTTGTTTTTAGTTCCTGTTACTGATCCATTGCCTTATTAGGGAGGAGGGAAGTTTCTTTGCTTACCAGTGGGTGTGGGAAGCACTGAGCCGCCTTTCTGTCCGATTTGGTGAAGTTTCGGCCGGAAACTAGTAGTCCATTGGTCGCTTTGGGCCAATTCCTAGCTCCTTACAGCCGGCTGCTATAAAACACGCTAAACACGCGTTTTCCAGCTTGTACGAACTCAGCACAGATCCTCGTGGTGGCCTGCAGAGTGATCCAAGCAGCAGAGAGCTAAAAGAGTGACTTTCTACCAGATATAAGTATTTTTGTGGCTTTCCCACTGTTATTAAGCTAGCGACTGCATTTCGCCTGTTTTACTGCTACTTTAAGTGATTTCTGCATTTTACACTTTTATTGCACTTTAAGTTACTAATTGTTGCAAATTGTTTCTGTAGGCTACACACTAAAGTGCGCTAGCCGATTTACAGCATTTATAGCATTTACTGTCTGTTTTTTTCCTTGTCTCTGTAATAAAACAAAAAATCTCTTGTTTTCCGCCTTACTGAACTAGAGTAGTCCAGTTTCAGAGTTGCTGATCCCTGGGCTTTGTTTTTAGTTCCTGTTACTGATCCATTGCCTTATTAGGGAGGAGGGAAGTTTCTTTGCTTACCAGTGGGAGTGGGAAGCACTGAGCAGCCTTTCTGTCCGATTTGGTGAAGTTTCAGCCAGAAACTAGTAGTCCATTGGTCGTTTTGGGCCAATTCCTAGCTCCTTTCAGCCCCTGCTATAAAACACGCTAAACACGCGTTTTCCAGCTTGTACCAACTCAGCACAGATCCTCGTGGTGGCCTGCAGAGTGATCCAAGCAGCAGAGAGCTAAAAGAGTGACTTTCTACCAGATATAAGTATTTTTGTGGCTTTCCCACTGTTATTTAAGCTAGCGACTGCATTTCGCCTGTTTTACTGCTACTTTAAGTGATTTCTGCATTTTACACTGTTTATTGCACTTTAAGTTACTAATTGTTGCAAATTGTTTCTGTAGGCTACACACTAAAGTGCGCTAGCCGATTTACAGCATTTATAGCATTTACTGTCTGTTTTTTCCTTGTCTCTGTAATAAAACAAAAAAATCTCTTGTTTTCCTGCCTTACTGAACTAGAGTAGTCCAGTTTCAGAGTTGCTGATCCCTGGGCTTTGTTTTTAGTTCCTGTTACTGATTCATTGCCTTATTAGGGAGGAGGGAAGTTTCTTTGCTTACCAGTGGGAGTGGGAAGCACTGAGCAGCCTTTCTGTCCGATTTGGTGAAGTTTCAGCCAGAAACTAGTAGTCCATTGGTTGTTTTGGGCCAATTCCTAGCTCCTTTCAGCCCCTGCTATAAAACACGCTAAACACGCGTTTTCCAGCTTGTACCAACTCAGCACAGATCCTCGTGGTGGCCTGCAGAGTGATCCAAGCAGCAGAGAGCTAAAAGAGTGACTTTCTACCAGATATAAGTATTTTTGTGGCTTTCCCACTGTTATTTAAGCTAGCAACTGCATTTCGCCTGTTTTATTGCTACTTTAAGTGATTTCTGCATTTTACACTGTTTATTGCACTTTAAGTTACTAATTGTTGCAAATTGTTTCTGTAGGCTACACACTAAAGTGCTAGCCGATTTACAGCAATTACTGTCTGTTTTTTCCTTGTCTCTGTAATAAAACAAAAAAATCTCTTGTTTTCCGCCTTACTGAACTAGAGTAGTCCAGTTTCAGAGTTGCTGATCCCTGGGCTTTGTTTTTAGTTCCTGTTACTGATCCATTGCCTTATTAGGAAGGAGGAAGTTTCTTTGCTTACCAGTGGGAGTGGGAAGCACTGAGCGGCCTTTTGTCTGATTTGGTGAAGTTTCAGCCAGAAACTAGTAGTCCATTGGTCGTTTTGGGCCAATTCCTAGCTCCCTTCAGCCCCTGCTATAAAACACGCTAACGCTGTGAAGCTGATTTAGCTGAGTTACCACTGTTGCACACAAGAGCAGCGGCGGTTAAACAAGGTTAAACTATTTGGGCCATCTAAATTCCACTCTTCCAATTTTCCCTTAAAACTACCTTCCTCGAGCTGTACTGCTGATCTAACCAGCATATCCTATAACTGAAAAGTTCATCTCTACTTGATTCCCAAGTAGACTATTCTCTATCTGTAAAGCCTAGCACTTACTCCTACAGTACTTGCACCTTGATAAAGCACTCTTATTATAGATAGTACCCCACCAGCCTAAAACCCACTTCCCCCGGAGTCCTTTGAAAGTCTCTTTATCTACTACTTCTAGTATGTCGAGGATCAGTTGCTAGTGTCCTCTCCAGCTCAACTGGTGAACCTGGGAATATTGAGGCAATGTTACAACTGCCTCATGTACACAGACAATCCTCTCCTTCTCCCACAAAACACAAATACATGCGAGAGATGCAACTATACGGCCAAACTGGAGGCTGAGCTCTCTCAACATAGGACTGGCAAGACCAGACAGGAGGAGAAGGTAACCACACACAATACATACCCAGTCACACATGGTACCATCACAACTTCAAATCATACACATACTCACACAAAGACATACTCGGAGGCTCTGATCAAAATTTACCAAAACAGCAGAGGCCACCAAAGCAGACACCCAAACAACTACCACCTCACGACCCAACACATGCAACACATAGACCACACAGTCAGAGTGTCAAACAGTCACAGCCCTTAAGGCCAAACAAAATGCCAGACACACTTGTCATTGGTGATTCCATAGTCAGACACACTGACGTCCCGCTCACCAGACTGAGTAAAGAGAAGGTCACAGTAAGCTGCCTGTCAGGCGCTAGAATCCGCCACATAACGCAAGCACTCAGGTCTCTCAACAGCAGGTACAAGTACGACTCAGTCATTGTCCACGCTGGTGTCAACGACCTGAGATGTACCTCCTTGGACTACATGAAAAGGGACATCGAGGAGCTCTCTGATTATGTAGCCCAGGCAGGTATGACCCTGACCTTGAGCAGTATCCTACCTTCACCTAGAATGATGCCACAATACAGTGATAAGATGATCAGCTTTAATAATTGGCTTAAATTCTGGTGTCATTCAAAGGGGATCCAATGTCTGTCTGCCTGGGATGACATGCTGGACAAGCCACGCTGCTTCGCAAGGGACGGCTTGCACCTGTCACCCTGGGATTCCGGATATTGGCAAAGGCTCTTGCCACCCCATAGTGCCTTTTTAGGCAAGGCTCCAATTCTAAACCTACCACCCTAGAACACCAAAAAGGAAAAACTAAGGGTAATGCTGCTCAATGCCAGAAGTCTCAATCTCAAGATGCACGCACTCGAGGCCCTTCTCAATATGGAGAACATCGATGTCTGTGCTGTGACAGAAACCTGGTTCAAGGCTCCTGAGAGCACCCCAGCACTAACAGGTTTCACCTCATATCATGCGTTCCGGCCCCAAAATCCGGACAACACCAAGAAAGGAGGGTGTCCATATTCATAAAGGACACCCACACCTCAAGGTTGGTGGCAACGCATGATGCATTGGAGACCATCCAGGTGCAATTAACCATAGGCAAGACTGCTCTGCAATTTGTAGCATGTTACAGGCCACCCTCTCAAACTCAGGAACTTCACATGGCCTTCCTGAAAACATTGGAGGATAAATGTATCTCCAAACACCATCATACTAGGTGACTTTAACTACCCTAATATAGACTGGGAACACTACTCAAGCCCGAACACTCTAACCCAAAGATTCCTGGAGTTCATAAACTCAAATGCCATGGAACAACTAGTCACCATCCCCACAAGAGGAGAAAACATACTTGATCTCATCATCACGAACATGGGATCAAAATGTTCAACACCGGAAGTATACCCCTCACTGGTGAGATCAGATCATAAACTAATCTCGCTGGAGGTCCTCATCCCGCCCCCACCTGAAACAAAAAGACCACAGTGAAAAACTTCTCAAAAGCCGATTTCACACTTCTAAAAACTAGTGTGGTCTCCTTTAAGGCCCCTGAGCCAGTGGTAAACATTACTCAAACCGCTGAATCACTTACAAATGCCTTCTACCAGCACCTACAGGACTGCATGGATCAGGCAATCCCAAACAAAACTAAGACTCTCTGTACCAAAGGCAAGCGTCCAGTCTGGTGGACCCCAGCCATAAACAAGCTCTACAACAAAAGGAGGAAGCTACTACAAGATAGAGCAAAATCCTTGAAAGGTAAGACACCTTTGATCATTATAAGTAAAAAACTAAGAGCTCTCATAAAATCATCCAAGGCAATTTTTGAGAGAAAAATCATCAAGGACTCTAAAGAGAATCATAAGGCCTTCTTTAGCTATGTTAGAAACCTAGGAGGAAACTCCCAGAGATGCTCAGAATTAGTTCAAAATGATGTGAAAATTACTGAACCTACACACATTGCCAACATACTGGCTGACAGGTTCAGTGCAAACTTCTCCCCCCCAAAACGAGCGATATCTACTCCAGAGGATTGTAGCCCCCAAACATCTCCAACGCCCAGGGGAGAACTGCCCTCACTAAGGCAGAAAACACAGCATCCATGGGACCGGATGGTGTCCCCGGCTGTGTGCTTCATGAACTCAATGAGGAATTAAACCCACAGTTAGGACAGCTGTTTAATCTTAGCCTCACCTCAGGATACGTACCCAAGGAGTGACGCACGGCGACTGTGGTCCCACTTCATAAGGGCGGTGCCTCCACAGACCCTGGAAATTACCGCCCCATTAGCTTGACAAGCCTTATCTGCAAAGCCATGGAGAGGATCATAATGGAACTCATAAATAAAGACATAGGGAACTTGCAGACTTTGGATCCAACTCAGTTTGGCTTTGTCAAAGGCAGATCCTGCCTCTTAAACTTGGTTGACTTTTTCGAGACAGTCACCAAGGCCATTGATGAGGGAAAGGCAGTCCATACAGCCTACCTCGACCTGGCAAAGGCCTTCGACACAATACCCCACTCAGGTATCATCGAAAAACTCATCAGCTTGAATGTAAACCCATACATCACAAGATGGGTTGCAAACTGGCTAAGTGACAGAACCCACAGGGTCAGAGTTGCTGGAGCCATGTCAGACTCAAAGCCTGTCACAAGTGGTGTCCCACAGGGCTCAGTCCTGGGTCCACTCTTGTTCGGCATCTACTTTTCTGAAGTACAAGCAAACACAGGAGGGTTATGGCTGACAAAGTTTGCAGATGACTGCAAACTGGGCGCCATAGTCGAAAACACATCTGACACAGATATCCTCCAGAAGGGCCTCACAGAAATGGATAACTGGTGCCAGAGCCATGGCCTGAAGTTAAACGCCAAATAATGCATAGTCATACCCTTTGGGAAAAACAAGGCTACCCCTAGCTACCATATAGGTGGCAATCCACTGAGCACAGAAAAAGTCATCAGAGATCTGGGGATCCAGGTTGACAGTAGCCTTTCGTTTGACACTCATGTTGCTAAAGTAGTTAGGAAAACCTTCTATATCACCCACCTGATCATGAAGGGATTCACATCTAGATCAAGGGAGGTCATCGTCCCCTGTACTCATCACTTATTAGACCTATGATTGAGTACAATGCCCGTTCGAATGTATCTGACCAGACACCTACTGCAGCTTGAAAGGCCCCAAAAGTTCCTCACCAAAAGGATAAAGGGTCTCAAAAATATGTCTTATGCTGCCCGACTGAAAGAACTCCAGCTCTATTCAGTCTCATACCGCTTGCTCAGAGGTGACCTGTGCCTGACATATAAGGCCATGTCAAACCCAGATTTGATGAATATGCTTCACCTCAAAAATCTAGATCCCTCAGAACCACAAGGGCGGAGACTTAAACCTTGACACGGTTATAAATAGAACGTGCTGGAGGGACAGATTCATCACCCAGAGACTCCCTATGCTGTGGAACAAAATCCCGGTACATGTGAGGCAGAGCACCTCTCTGGTCTTGTTCAAGAGGAATCTTGACCAATGGATGGGAGATTGCAGATATACCCCAGGGATTACTTCAGCGTCACTGCTTGACAGAGGCACAGCAAAATGATAGGCATAGTTTTTATTCAAACTAAAGGGGTGGCGAAAGCCACATAACTATGGGCTAGGCTTATAAATGCCCTTGGGCAGATAGCCTAGTATGAACCTATGAACCTATGAACCTATAAAGTATGAAACAATTACTAGTTTCACCTTTATCTCTATTCTGTTATCTCAATTGTTTCTGCAGTCTCTCAACCTGAGCCTAGTGGGCCTTAACTGTTTTTCATTCTTGTGAAATAAAACTCCTATGTATATTGCAGAGGCTTAGAAGATCTGCAAATAGTGTCCTTCATCTCAGAGGATTATGGGTGAAGGGGAGGAGCAGCTTAGATAGCTTTAAAATATTGCCATAGCCAGGCTAAGTCCTGACAGTCTTAACCCTGAAAGTGATCATGATGATATTATGATCTTAGATTCATTGCTGTCTGTCTTACAGGACTGTGTTTTAATGACATCTCTCAGTTATGGCACTTTTCCCATTGCATCTTCCATCTGATGGAAGATCAGCAGACCCAGGCACTTTGATCAACTGACCCCAGCACTTTCAGTGCTGTCTCCCTGTGTTGTGGCTCAAAGCAGGTCTGATGATGGGGGTATGGGTGGGTCACCAGAGAGGGGTAACTCTGTCTCAGGTGGACACCCTTGTCCTTCTACCTGTTGATCAACCACAGATGGTAGTGGCTGCAGTGGAGAATGTGACTGAGCATTACATTGGACAATGCCTTGATCAGACAGAGGCTCTGCTACAGTGAATTTCAGATCTGATGGAGTTACAGGCCTTGATCATGAGGAAAACAAGGGGTTAGACATCATCTGGCAGTACTTACATGAGACCATCAGCTGGTGATGCTTTAGTGTAGGTATTCCTTTTGGGTACCTAGATGCCCCCTGTGGACAGCACCCTGCTCTATCCCATAACTGACGGGAGTCCCTTCTTAATGTTCCTTGTTCCATACCTTGTGTATGGTCTAACCCTCTCCATCACAGTTTGTTCAGCCAGTGTATGTCTCTACTCAGACTTTGTCACCTAATTCTTGTAAATACAAGAACCACCCCTATTTGTCTGTACTATTTTTTGTTTGTTTGGTTTGCCTCTGCACATTACACTATACCCTCTTTCCATGCCCTGTCTTCCTTCATATGCTCTAACCCTCATCCCTTTTCTCTTCATATAAATAAAGGGAGCTCTATCCCCACAGAATAAAGCTTACTGTGCATTTATATCCGTGTTCTCCAATTGTCCTTTCAGTTTCCTTTGTGTGTTTCTTTTTGATTGCTCTTCCTGCCATCCATATGATTATATACACCCGTTTTTCCACACTATTACAATGATGAGAATGGTCATGTGATTTCTGGCACCATTTATAAGACAGTATTCATACACTGCAGTTAACCAGAAGACTGCACTTTGCAGCGGTTACTGGCATGATGTGTCACATATTGACACAGACCATCATCTGGATTGCACATAAGCTATCCATGTATTACCAAGACAGTGTAGTTATGACACATGCTACTGTTGGATGTTCTTGTTACTGTGCTACAAACTATGAGAACTGCCTAGCTAACCACACCTACTCTGTTCTGGCTGTGGTGACTGAGCTATATGGGTGACTAAGGTTCGCTACTCTGAAGCACTGTGTTCCGGAAACTGATATCTAACAAGCATTTCTTGTGCTACACAATGTGGCATTATGTGTCCCATGCATGATTTTAAAACTTGCCGTTCACTTTGCCACCAGCAGGCAGAACTGATTTCAAACTGTGATTGAAGTGAAATGTTTGATCACTGTCCTGCAAATGTGTTTAGGACAAACTCACGTAAGTAAACTCAGATTTACCCAATTAAACCATCATGGAAACTGATGTCAGGTAGATTAGTAGCACTGTTGACTACACTCTGGTTTGAGGGAAAGCCTGGATTATTTTGAATTATTTGTCTCCCTGCAGGATTCTGCAGCTCTGCCTCTGTTATGTAGTTTGTATATTTCTTCCATACATTGAATTACCCTAACTTTGTGTCAGATAAGCTCTCAGAACGTTTGTTGCTTAGTGCACTCGGCCTCACATTATTTTTTTTATTCCCAGATTATTGATCTGGCATTTTTAGATTTATTCTTTTCCTTTCTTTAAGTAAAGAAACATTTTTCAAAGCTATAACAAATAACGGCTAAGAATTGTAGACTGGTTGCCTTGTATGAAGAGCTGAACAAGGTTCTTTGCATACCAAATAAACCTGTCCTTATACTTAGGTAAGGTACCTTGTATACAGGACCATCCTACCCCAATGCCTCCATAAGGTATCTTGTATCATTGTACCATCTGAAGAAGTCTTTGATTTGACAAAAATGCAGTGAGACATTAAGCGTTAATGTGTGTGTATTTGTACTTTTTATCGTGATTTTTACTTCTGGTGATATAAAGAGGTCAAAGCTCAATAAATTGACTGATGCCCTCTGAAGGGCTCAGTTTTTTTCTTTTTAGAAGTGTCACTAGCGGTTTAAGCACTTTCATCTCAATTTTTGTTGGTACCTTGTATACAGGACAATTCTATCTCAATATTTAGATAAGGTACCTTGTATACAGGATGATCCTGTCCTGATACATAGGTAAAGGTGTATAACAGTGTGAACAAGGTTAGTAGTTTTAACGTGAGACATCTCTCTGACAGAAGATACATTGGGAATTGCCTTGTCAAAAGGAATGGAGTGATGCAGTATTCCAAGATAGGTAAGTAACAGCTGCTGATACTGGAGTACTGATATTTACTATATTCTTTGCTGTCTGCTCCATATGTCTAACCCATCATGTTTTGATGGTATCCAGGACTTGTGGATACATTACTCCTGTCATTACTCAAGAACTTGAAATTTATGACTGACCAATTGTGATGCATTTTCAATGACTACCTCCTCTGCTGTATGGTGTCTAACAGAAAGAGGCTTGAGACACTACTTATGACAGTTTGACTTCCATCTTTTCACAACACAACTTCAAAAAAATTAGAATAATATGCAAAACACATCAAAAATGTAGCATGGCTCATGGGTGCTGGACTTCAGGACCCTTTCATTTATTTTATTTAATGTCAGAAAGGTAACTATTATTTTCAAACAGAAAGTAATAGTCAGCTTTCGGTTATTTTTTTTTCTGGGGATTAGAAGTCTGCACGTGTGCAGTTGCATGACCACAGCATAGTTCATAGGTAGGTAAGTAAGTAGTAGGCTACATACCCTTGTGGACTATTTTAAGCTTAGCCAAATTATTTTAGTGAGAACCAAACCCTGTACTTCTTGTGTATAAGCTAAGATTCTTAACCATTATGCTACCCCCAACACAAAGATCTCACGGCACCTATCGAAAATCATCTATTCTTATAAGTTCATAGGTAATTACTAGGCTAGCGATTCACAAGGATCTTTTAAGCCTAGCCATACTTCTCAAAGGTGAGAATCAAACTCTGTACCTTGTGTCTGTAAGTTAAACACCTTGCCAATTATGACAGACACCCATTACAAATTCTGAGGAGTTCTAAGAGCTATAAAAAAGCAAAATAAGCTAAATCAACATATTCTGTCGACTAGGCTGTTTACAAAGCCGCTTGGCCTTAAGCTTACTTCCAACGCAGAATTAAGTGTTTATGCCTTATTACGGGTGTTCGTGCCATTTTTGGATCAGCAGAGACATTCCTGCAAAAGCTGCTCATTGGCTCCAGTATGAAGCAGCAAGAAGACATTCCTATTGGCTCAGGTAATTCAGAGTAAAACAGTTTGCAGATGAATGTGAAAGAAGGAATTAACAAATGACATCGGAGGTATTAGTGCAGGTACAAGATATATATATTTTTACGAACACTATGTCTGTCAGTGCCAGCCAATGCTTAGGAAGGTAATTATTTTTTTAATGAGTGTGTGTGTGTGTGTGTGTGTGTGTGTGTGTGTGTGTGTGTGTGTGTGTGTGTGTGTGTGTGTTCGGTCTGTTTCTTGCAAAAGTTTTGTTTTTCTGGCAAATTAGTGAGGGTTGCAGTCACTAAGTAATGGCAGACATTTGAGTTTGACATAACAGCCTTCAGAAAAAGCATGCTAATGCAAAGCTTGTTATTCTAGCAACTTGTTGAAGTATACAAGGGCAGTATCAGTATCTAATTCTGGTCCCTTTTCCCTGTTATTATTTAGCTTATTTCTTGATTCTTGAGTTAAAAGGTTAAGAGGTATGAGGGGAGACTGCAATACGTTGCACACTGTATTCTGAGAGCTGTGAGCCGAAAAGATGCTTTCATATCTGGCAGTTATTTTTATACTTATTCATTGGTTTGATCACTGCCAAACATATGAGGTGTACAAGTGCCCATAATTGGTAATCACATCTTTGTCCATGTGTGTGTGTGTGTGTGTGTGTGTGTGTGTGTGTGTCTGTGTGTGTGTGCGTGTGTGTGCGTGTGTGTCTGTGTGTGTCTGTGTGTGTGTGTTTGTGTGTGCGTGTGTGCATGTGTGCGTGTGTGCGTGTGTGTGTGTGTGTGTGTGTGTGTGTGTGTGTGTGTGTGTGTGTGTGTGTGTGTGTGTGTGTGTGTGGCTATTATCTCACAATACTTGATTCTCTGGTAGAGTTTTTGTCTGATTCTTTCTGTGTGAAATCTCCTTTAAATTCCTGTCTCTGTATGGGATTTATCCAGGCGCTCTGGTTTTCTTCTCCAGCTTGTCAGTTGTATATGTGTATGTGACCATTTGTTACTCCATTCTAACATTGGAGGGATAAATAGCAGGTCACTTTTTATGGAGAGGTAGAGAGGGAGTGAGGCAGTTTTCCCAGAGAAGATTTATAAATCCTTGTAATTATTTATCTTATCAGTTTATTGGGAACTACAATTTTGTTAGTGTTGTATATTAAGCTTTAGACACGCCTTTATTTTCTTTGAAAGAAACAAAAATAAAGACTGAATTTCTTTCCTTATTTATATTTTTTGTTCAGTCCATCATTGGATGAGAAGGTGGAGAAAAAACTCTACAATGCACCTCAGAGCATCTAGAACCGTATAGCTTCTTGGAGCCTAGCAGCCCCTAAAGCACTGGCTTAATTCAGCTACTTCCTCCACACTTATTACAGTTGAGTCTTACAGTTACTATGTGTTAAAAGGAATAAATTACAAAACAAAAAGACAAAGTATGTTAGAACAAGATGGTAGAAATTCTTTTGGCTAATGTGCGGCCTTAAAGGGAGAAGAACAAGGGATGGGTACTGGGGAGGTGTTAAGGGACCAGTTTGCAACAGGGGGTCTCAAAGAGTCCTTACTCTAGGGCTCCATTTCACCTAAGGCTGTCCAAGTTTATTGCATTCAGACTTCTAAGATGTATATAGTCAATAAAGTGTTGAGAATGAGTGGCTACAGAGGCAGCCTATGGATGAAAGTGATTGACCCCATTTGTTGTTTGATCAAAGGTAAAGGTCATTGACCTGTCATAATATAGCCCCACCCCATTCCAATTAGCCTAATCTATTCAGTTGCTTCTTGAGAACTATATAAAGGACAATGCTAAGATTCAGGGTGAGGTCATTGATGCAGTGTGAGGTCATCGACGCAGTGATTGAGCAGTATGAAGTGAAAAATTCACTGATGCGGGAAAATGATTTATTAAAAACAAAGACAGTAGCCACAGATACCAGAAGGGAATTGATGGAAGTAGCTCTTTGTGACCAAGAAGAATGAGATAAACAAAAGAATACAAGCATAGCAAGGATTCCAGAAAGGCTAGAAGAGACTTTAAACCTTTTGCTCAGAAGCAGTTGTCTACCTGGGTAAACTTGCCAGAATTAGACATTACAATGCAAAGGGTGACTAGAATGGCTTGGTTTCCAGGCAGAGTACCACTTGGCAGGCCAAGACAGGTAACTCTAAGGTTCACAACATTTGTATTTAAAGAACAGATCCATTCTCTGCTGTGGCAACTACGTCAGATACTGTGCTGAGGTTCAGATCAACACTGAGCAGAATTACTCAGTGCAACTCAGGAGAAAAAGGCCTTCTTTCATCCTGGCCCAGAGACTGGCAAAGACTAAGGGAATCAAGTTTAATATGCTTTACCCTGCTAGGATGTAGCATGTCTTAAAACTTATCAAAATATTTACATTCACAATGTGGGAGATGATGTTACAGAGATGAGCATGAAGGATCAGGCTAGAAGCACAGAAGTGCCGAGCAGAAGGCTTTTCTGATATTCAGGAAATACCAAGCACTGCAGGATATTGTTGATTCCAAGAAATGTAGGCAGGATAAAAGAGGCAATGGTGAATGAATTCTTGAGACTTTGTGTAAATAGTAGTATAAAAACTGATGTAATAATTTTCTCCTTGTTTATAATTTGAAATATTATATTTTTGGCAGGTAATTACAACGTAAAATAGTTTGTTGATATCAATCTACTTATAATATCCTATCCACTTCATTTTAATTATCTTGCAATGTGCTTTTGCTTCAGCTGGGATGGTCATTTTCTCTGTGATACAGTACTGTTGGTTTGGCCTGATAGGGGGAGGGCATAGAATGAGCATTTGAGAGTTTTAGTTGATAAAGTTATGCCAAGGGTTGTTAGTTTTTTCTAAGATAATTCCTTTATTGTCTTTAAGTTACTAGTGATGAGTCTAACAGGGAGTAATCCTCACTGCATGTGAACCAGGTATTGTGACCTCCATTTTATTTGAGTTAAGGCTCCTTTGTGTTAATACTGCTGATGTGGTATTATCCAACTGACAACATGCCTGTCACTTGCAGGTCCTGTTTGGGAGGGGGGGGTATGTACCATTTTAAACTAAAAACTATAAAAAGCAATTTTGGAGAGCAAATCTGAGGTCCTAGAGGATCATTATATGAGGGGTAGAAGGGATCAATAACAGGGACAGGACCAAGGAATGTCAAACTACTTGACTGAAAAACAATGAGGAAGGGGCAATGCAGAATTGTTGGTGCTCAGTCGGACTGCTCTGGATCTTAGGTCAATGTGATAAGTTGTTCCAGTAACAGAAAGGCTTTCAGAAGTAAAGCAGCAAAGTTGTACCAATAAAGCAGAAGGTGCTGGGAAGTTAGCACCTGGACAGGTGAATGGACAGGCAGCTCTGAGGGATTCTCTCCGTACAGTTTAATAAAGCCGAAGGTGCTGGCAAGTTAGCACCTGGACAGGTGAATGGACAGGCAGCTCTGAGGGATTCTCTCCATACAGTTTAATAAAGCAGAAGGCGCTGGCAAGTTAGCACACGGACAGGTGAATGGACAGGCAGCTCTGAGGGATTCTCTCCGTACAGTTTAATAAAGCAGACGGTGCTGGCAAGTTAGCACCTGGACAGGTGAATGGACAGGCAGCTCTGAGAGATTCTCTCCGTACAGTTTAATAAAGCAGACGGTGCTGGCAAGTTATCACCTGGACAGGTGAATGGACAGGCAGCTCTGAGGGATTCGCTCCGTACAGTTTAATAAAGCAGAAGGCGCTGGCAAGTTAGCACCTGGACAGGTGAATGGACAGGCAGCTCTGAGGGATTCTCTCCGTACAGTTTAATAAAGCAGAAGGTGCTGGCAAGTTAGCACCTGGACAGGTGAATGGACAGGCAGCTCTGAGGGATTCTCTCTGCCCTATCAACTATAAAACAGTGAGAATATCTAGACAGATCAAGCACATTTTGCTGTGGGCCAAAATGTGTAGAAATTGTCAGGTTCAGATTGGTGGAGTTAATACTGCAGAAAAGAGATTAGGTGAAAACGGGATCCTTGCAGGAGACCCACCACCCTGTGGAAGAATGAAATGAGGTTCAGGTTTGTTGGTATAGCGATCATACCTCTCAACTGTACAGATTTTCACAGAATGTCCAGATTTTTGCCTTATATTTTTGGTCTGTTATTCATAAAATTGTGGTTTTCTGGCAAATTAGTGCCAAATCATTAAAAACTTAAGTTAAAAAATAATGACAGAAATTTGAGTTTTAGACTACATACCATTCAGAAAATTAATGCTAATGAAAAAACTGTTATTCTATCAACTTTAAAAGTTTATAAGAGCAATATTTAAAAAATTGACCCTATTTGGGGGTGTTTGTCCACTTTTATTTAAATCTCTGTCCAGATTTCTTGCTCTAACAGGTTGTGATGCATGATAGCGATCTATCATGGCCCTTATTTTATCTAGTTATATGACTAATGTAGAAATGAGAGGGTCACCATATCTAAAGTAGATTTCAGACAAATACATCAATTTCATAAAACAGAAGAGGAGGAGGGTTCAGCATCTTTTATTTATAATGACATAAGCAGAGGAAAGATAAAGGCAACACATTGCTATATTGTGACGAATGGAGGATGACAGCGGCTGAAGGAGAAGGAGTTTAAGGATCTAGGATTAGGACAATTTGTGACCAAGTGAATCCTTTATTCAGTATCATCATATCATTATAGGAGGAAACATTGTTCTCATCGTAGGCTTTCTCAGGAGACAGGAAAGAGAAAAAAATAGGGAGATGTTGGGGCATCAGGAATCCCGCCTTGGGAAGTCGCATACGCAAATCCTTCTGGTCAGGTGTAAACATGGGGAAGAACTTTAGCTCTAATTAAGGGGCAATGCCCTCAACAACAAAGGCACTCAAGTTGTATATAGCTAGTAGAGGGCTTTTCTTCAGGGGGGTTACATGGATGCCGGGACTGAAATCCTGGGACCTGAAGGTCTGGTCTTGATATGTCTTTGGCCTAGTAAACCTGGTTCTGAAAGATAGGGTATGGTTTATCTGAGGAGACAGGAAGCAGATTTAGCAGATTTATAGGAGGTGCACATGACTGCAGGGGAACATCAGAAGGTATTAAGAAAAGGTACTACAGTACTGGCATATGATTCGTATAGGAGAGGGTTAAGATGTGTCGTATTACATACTAGGATGTGTGCCCCCCGTGAGACACATTCGACATACAGTGTGGGTGATTGGTGTCTGACTATATGGAAAGGATCTATTAAAAGAGTGAAGGTGACAATAGCAGGATTGTACTTCCCACCTGGAGTGAAAGACTAATATTGACTGCACCCCTTAAAATAGTGCATTTCCAGGAAGGAGGTTTGTTCATTAGAGGGATGGCAATATGATTATAGACAATAACAGGTGAGTGGATGTATACTGGGTCTAAGGTGTATGAAAAACGAGAAGAACGTAAAAAGGTTATTACAGTTCCTGTGATTGTTTGATGTTTGCAACTTAAGAGAGACATGTAGGAGGAGAGGGATTGACCTATAACAGTCCAAAGTGGGATAACTGGTCAAGAATATATAAAAGTGTATGCTTAGAAGGAATAAAAGGAGGTGGCGAAATCAGTCATGGTGAGACTTATACTGTACTCGGATCATATTCCACTGCAAGTATTAATGACTGTAAAAGGAAAATAAATGGTTATGGATACTTGAAATTCCCTATGAGTTGATTAAATAATAGGGAATGTCCTTGCCACTTAAGAAGTGAAACAGAGAAAGTGATAGCAGAGGAAAGAGTTAGGTAGAGCAGACGAACATCAATCTGGAGCTAAGATGAGGAATAAGGCTGAAGATTTGTGAGTATATAATAAATAGTAATGAAGATTAAAAGTGCCCCACAGCAGAGATGGACAGCAGAATCATAGAGAAGTAAAAGGTTGACCGAGGATGAAAAACAGGACCTACAAGAGTAAATCAAAGGTGTTCAAAGGGAGGAGGATGACACAATATGGGTGCTATGGAACATTTTAGGGAACTAGAGCTAATAAAGAGCACAAGGACAGTGAGGGCCTTAGCTGCTAGGCTTCATCAACAAAAATTGAAGAGAATAATATGAGGTTAAGAAGGAAGTAGCCCAAGAAACAGTTATCAGGGAAGAGTGGATTTTGAAGGTTTTCAGGTATTACCATAAGGGTTTATATGTGAGAGTGTAAATAAAGATAGCTATGAAAATAAGGTTATGACTTTATGGGGGAGGTAGCCTTGCCAACAATAGCTACAGACATAGCTTAGAACTTTAGACATGAGTCACGATGGACTCAGGAAGAAGTAAAGGAAGTTGTAATGGAGCAGAAAACAAAAACAAACACCAGCTATTGATGACCTTCCTATTGAAATTTGCATGATTCTAAGTGAGACTGATACCATTATGGGTAGAAATATTTAACGGAATCTGGCGGGGGGCACAACTGCCAAGATTAATGGGTCAGGGAATAGTAATAATAATATATAAATAAGAGAAATCCCCACTGGAAACAGCGTGCTATAGACCAATAAGCATTTTTAACTATGATTATAAAGTATTGATGTCAATACTAGGAAAAAAAGCTATCAAGTATGCTTCAGCTGACTGACCTGGGCCAGAGTGGCTTTCTAGAAGGTAGAAAAAGCCTTGATAACATAAGCCAAAAATACATGATGCCAAGCAAGCTGGCGGGTGAATAAGTGTGTTTACAGCAGACTCAGAAAAAAACGTTTAATAGAACAGAGTGAGAATACCCCATCATGTTACTGTCATGTTCAGATTTCCTAACCAGTTAAAAGATGCGCTGAGAAGGGTCTGCAAGGGTACTAAGGCATAGGTTAAGGTTGTCAGACAGGCTAAATATAAGGTGGGGATGAGGCAAAGCTGCCCACTATCCTGATCCTGGTTATCCTCTATCTCAAACCCTTGGCTACCAAAATTAGGCAATCAGATATACAGAGTTGTAAGTGGTTAACAACAACAGCTCAAAATAGATTTATATGTGGATAATGTTCTCATTACTCTGATTAAACCAAAGACAGATTTAATTAAGCTCTTGCAGATTCTTAAAATATTTGGGGCAATCTCTGGATCCAAAAGTAATGGGTGACACAGTGGTGCAGTGGTTAATGTTGCCACCTCACAGCAAGAGGTTCTCTGGTTCGATTCTGAGCTGGGATGCCTTATTTGCAGAGTCTGCATATCCTCCCTGCATTCCCGTGGTTTTCCTCTGGGTACTCCGGTTTGTTCCCACATTCCAAAGATATGCATCTGCAACGTTTCTCCTTGAGCTTCCACTGAAAATAGGCTCTGTCCTCGTCGATCTTTCCCACTTAACAAATGTTAAATAAAATAAATATGAAGGAAAAACTAAAGCAGTGGGTATAACTATAGAGAGAATAGAGAGATGGAAAGATAAAATACTTAGGAGTCCGGCTTGGAAGCACATAAGAGGCATCCAGAGATGCAATTTATAGGAGGATAATAGAGAGTGGATATATGCCAGTCTTAAAAAATGGGCTCTTTTGAATTTGGATTTGGAGTAAAATGTTCAGGTAAGTCACTGACAGGTAATATCACACCTGTTATATGTCACCAAGTCCTGGACCTGCTTTTATCCTCATCTGTTTGGTTATTGTAACTGCCACCAAACTAATCCCAGCTCCTCCCTTTTCTTGGAGTTACTATGAAACCTAATACACCATAAGGCTATTTTATAAAGTGTAAGATTTAAAAGTTAAAACTCTCCACTGTTAAATCTAATGAAACCTTCAAACAAAAGTGCTTATCTAAGATAAATTAAGCCAGATTGTTTCAGAAGAATTGGAAGCCTCTGACTTATCTTGTTTTATTTTGTTTTGGTATGGCACTAAGTAATGTTAGATTATTTGCTAAGCTGTTCTGTATATACTTGGTTTTGATTGTCTGAGATGCATGTTAGCAGGCAGTGCACATATGTGTCTAAAAAGAGGATTATTTCCCAGCATTAAGTTCCAAAACAGACTAAGACTGAGGTTAGCACCAACTTGGAAATATACCCTTCTGTTGATGTTTATGGTTATTCCTACTTAGCAGCCCCAATGGATGTGGTAAGTAGGTAGGTGCATAGAGTTACCTGATATGGACCCCTTAATGCTGTGAGCTGGACATTTATCAGACAAATAGAGCAGGAATTCTCTTACTCTGTTTTTTTCTTTCCCTCCCTTTGGAATCAGTTCTACCTGCACCACAACAAAGGAATCTGGCACATCTAGTCAAAAGAATATTAATATAAGAGCTACATATGTGACCTTGCCCTGTTTGACTGCTATCACCGTGCTGTTTACCTTTTCAGGACGTTTAATTTCTTTCACATGTAGCCTCTGAGTTCTTCAGCTTTCCCTCTTCTATCTTTTGTCAAAAAATCCTAGAGCCCATTTGTTCATTCTCAGGTAGCCCTATTAACCCATCCATATACCCCAATAGCAAGAGGCAAGTGGCAAGGAGTGGACCAGGTTGTCTTGTGGAGTACCTACCCATCTCCAGGTGGAGTTCCCCTAAAGCATCTTGGCAGGACCATGATCTCTAATGTGTGCTGCCAGCTGCCACCTTCCATATTAAACGTCCTGCCTTTTTGTATGTGCAGCATATCAGCACATTCTCTGTAGGGTTGTACTCAACAGATACAGCACCCATTGCACCCACTTGGTATCAACAAGTGACAAGCCTCTGCTATCCCCTCATGAGGATGGCTTAGCCAGCCTCTAAGTGAACATAGGCTGTCCAGGCCGTAGTCAGGATGTTATACTTCTGTGCTACCACAGCCATATAATAAGGCAAAAGTTCTTGTTCAGTCCTGCCGCTCTGCATGACGGAAGCTTTTCTGAGAGAATGGATTAAAGCTATTCCTTCAGAAGAAATTCTAATATAATATTAACCTTGCAAACAACTGAAGCCTTCAAATAAACAGGAGTATTTTTTTTCAAAATGTGCAGCCACTGGGGATGCACAAGCCAGTGCATTTCTTTGTACCGGTCCCAAGCCCGGATAAATGGGGAGGGTTGCATCAGGAAGGGCATCCGGCGTACAATTTTGCCAAATCATACATGCAGACAACAGTACAGATATACATACCGGATCGGATGAGGCCCGGGTTAACAATGACCGCCACCAATATTGTTGGCCAACAGGGTGCTGGCAGAAATTGGGCTACTGTTGGCCGAAGGAGAAGAAGAGGGGGAAGGCATGCCTGAAGGCAGGTAAAGGCTAGGACTGTGATAGTGATGGTCGGAACTTTGAATGTTGGCAGTATTACTGGTATAGGGAGAGAGCTAGCTGATATGATGGACTGAAGGAAGGTTGGTATATTGTGTGTGCAAGAGACCAGATGGAAGGGGAGCAAGGCTAGGTGTATCGGAAGCGGGTTCAAATTGTTTTATCATGGTGTGGATGGGAGGAGAAATGGCATAGGCATTATCCTGAAGGAACAGTATGCTAAGAGTGTTTTGGAGGTGAAAAGAGTGTTGGATAGAGTGATGTTTATGAAGCTGGAAATTCATGGTGTAATGATAAATGTTGTTAGTGCATATGCTCCACAAGTTGGGTGTGCGATGGATGAGAAAGAAAAATTTTGGAGTGAGTTGGATGAAGTGGTAATGACTGTACCCAAGGGTGAGAGACTGGTGATTGGAGCAGATTTCAATGGGCATGTTGGTGAAGGGAACAGAGGGGATGAGGAAGTGATGGGTAGGTATGGTGTTAAGCAAAGGAATGCAGACGGTCAGATGGTAGTGGATTTTGCAAAAAGGATGGACATGGCTGTGGTGAATACGTATTTTAACAAGAGGGAGGAGCATAAGGTGACATACAAGAGTGGAAGAAGATGCACACAGGTGGATTATATCTTATGTAGAAGGGCTAGTCTGAAGGAGATTGGAGACTGTAAAGTGGTGGCAGGGGAAAGTGTAGTTAGGCAGCATAGGATGGTGATTTGTAGGATGACATTGGTGATCAAGAAGAGGAGGATGAGTGTGAGGGCAGCACCAAGGATCAAATGTTGGAAATTGAAAAAGGGTAATTGTGAGGTGATGTTCAGGGAAGAGTTAAGACAGGCAATGGGTGGCAGTGAAGAGTTACCGAATAGCTGGGTAACTACAGCAGAGCTAGTAAGGGAGACGGCTAGAAAGGTGCTTGGTGTGACACCTGGAAAGAGGAAGAAGGACAAGGAGACCTGGTGGTGGAATGAAGAAGTACAGGCGAGTATACAGAGAAAGAGGTTGGCGAAGAAGAAGTGGGATTGTCAGAGAGATGAAGAAAGTAGATAAGAGTATACGGAGACGAGGTGCATAGCAAAGAGAGAGGTGGTGAAAGCTAAGGATAAGGCGTATGAAGAGTTGTATAAAAGGTTGGACACTAAGGAGGGCGAAAAGGACCTGTACCGATTGGCTAGACAGAGGGACCGAGCTGGGAAAGACGTTCAGCAGGTAAAGGTGATAAAGGACAGTGAGGGAAACGTACTCACAAGTGAGGAGAGTGTGTTGAGCAGATGGAAAAAGTACTTTGAGGGGCTGACAAATGAAGAGAATGAGAGGGAGAGAAGGTTGGATGATGTGTGGATAGTGAATCATGAAGTGCAGTAGATTAGCAAGGAGGAAGTAAGGATAGCGATGAAGAGGATGAAGAATGGAAAGGCTGTTGGTCCAGATGACATACCTGTGGAAGCATGGAGGTGTTTAAGTGAAATGGCAGTGGAGATTTTAACTAGATTGTTTAATGAAATCTTGGAAAGAGAGAGGATGCCTGAGGAATGAAGAAAAAGTGTTTTGGTACCAATTTTTAAGAATAAGGGTGATGTGCAAAGCTGTAGTAAAAACAGAGGGATTAAACTGATCAGTCACAGCATGAAGTTATGTGAAAGAGTAGTGGAAGCTAGGTTAAGAAGGGAGGTGATGATTAGTCATCAGCAGTATGGTTTCATGCCAAGAAAGAGCACTACAGATGCAATGTTTGCTCTGAGACTGCTGATGGAGAAGTACAGAGAAGGTCAGAAGGAGTTGCATTGTGTCTTTGTGGATTTAGAGAAAGCATATGACAGGGTGCCTAGAGAGGAGTTGTGGTATTGTATGAGGAAGTCGGGAGTGACAGAGAAGTATGTAAGAGTGGTGCAGGATAAGTATGAGGGTGGTATGACAGCGGTGAGGTCTGCGGTGGGAGTGACGGATGCATTTAAGGTGGAGGTAGGATTACATCAAGGATCAGCTCTGAGCCCTTTTTTATTTGCATTGGTGATGGACAGGTTGACAGACGAGATCAGACAGGAGTCCCCGTGGACTATGATGTTTGCAGATGACATTGTGATCTGTAGTGAGAGTAGGGAACAGGTGGAGAATACCCCTGGAGAGGTGGAAATATGGTCTAGAGAGAAGAGGAATGAAGGTCAGCAGGACTAAGACAGAATATATGTGTGTGAATGAGAGGGAGGATAGAGGAATGGTAAGGATGCAGGGAGTAGAGGTGGCAAAGGTGGATGAGTTTAAATACTTGGGATCAACAGTTCAGAGTAATGGTGAGTGTGGAAGAGAGATGAAGAAGAGAGTACAGGCAGGATGGAGTGGGTGGAGAAGAGTGTCAGGAGTGATTTGTGACAGACGAGTACCAGTAAGAGTGAAAGGGAAGGTCTACAAGAGGGTAGTGAGACCAGCCGTGTTATATGGGTTGGAGACTGGCATTGACAAAAATGCAGGAGTCAGAGCTTGACGTGGCAGAGTTGAAGATGTTAAGATTTGCACTGGGTGTGACAAGGATGGACAGGATTAGGAATAAGTATATTAGAGGGTCAGCCCAGGTTGGAAGGTTTGGAGACAAAGCCAGAGAGGCAAGATTATGTTGGTTTGGACATGTGCTGAGGAGGGATGCAGAGTATATTGGGAAAAAGATGCTAAGGATGAAGCTGCCAGGTAATAGGAAAAGAGGAAGGCCTAAGATAAGGTTTATGGATGCGGTGAGAGAGGACATGCAGGTGGTTGGTGTGACAGATCAAGATGCAGAGGACAGGAAGAAATGGAAACAGTTGATCTGCTGTGGCGACCTCTAACAGGAGCACCAAAAAGAAGAAGTTTATTTTTCAAAATGTTAACAGTATTAAACATTGCAAATGATAGCAAATAAACAAGAAACGGACGTTGAATCAGGAACCAACTTAGAAAATAGACCAGGATTTTATTGAGTCAAACCACTCAAAACACAAAAAAAAACGTAGCAACAAGCAAGAGAATCCACCACACATTAACGCTCTTCAGTAGTACTGCGTTTTCGTCACAACCAGCTGGACTTCATCAGATAATACTAATGCATCATATTATTACCCCTTTTATATATATCTCAATAAATAAATCAATCAATTAGTGCATTAAAAAATTCATTTTAAAAGATTTTTTAAAAAGATATTCCGTATTAATTTCATGTATTTGTAAATGAAACCCCTATTTCACATGTTTGTACCATTACAAGAATACAGTAAAAATTATATATCATTTGATGTGTGAATTTTGAAATATTTTAAAACATTAAATGAAATATAAAACAAATTATTGTGTTTAAACCACTGAATCCCTTGTCCTTAAATGCCATCTAGTGACCATTTCTTTTATTGCAACAAAATAAAAAGCATTCCAAGGTTAAACATCTCCCTTGATGAAGGTTCTTTAAATGTATTATTCACCTAACTTTTACCATATACAATCTACCTAAAAAATTAACTACATAAACTTATAATACCAGTTTTAAAAAAATATTGTGAGTAAACTTCAATATAACTGTTTATAATTCATAAAAAACATGTTAAAAACACTTGTTTAAAATAAATTGATGTTGTCGTTATTATAATTTAGCTGCTCTTAACTTCAAAATGGGTATAATGCTGATATATTCATTTAACCCTGGTGGATTATAAGCTTCAAGGGTCATTTGCCACCACAATTCTCTGTAATCTAACATTTCTTCCCAAGGTCCACCTCTTATATATTTTTCTGTATGTTCTAATACGGAGAAACTAAAACTGGTTTGAGTGCATTCCTTACTATGCTTATACAAGGCATTAGTTTCTTTACAATTCTTCATATCGTTAAGGTGCTCATAAATTCTCCTCTTTAGTTTCCTTTCGGTTTTCCCTACGTAGAAAGACTGGCATTTTGTACACACTGCCAAATAAACTAAACCTGAGGATTCACAATTGTAAAAATATCTATCATTAACAATAGTTTTACTTCTACTACTTATATTTATAACATTACTATTGGATACATAGGTGCACTGAGCACATCTTCCACATTTATAAGTGCCTTTTCTCTTTCTATCCTGTGGATTTAAAGAATTTTTTCTTTCTAATAAATTTCTTATGCTTAAGGAATTTTTATATACAATTTTCACTGGGCCATTACTTCCAAAATCTAGTTCCATTAAATTCATAAATCTATCCCACTCTTTATTAAAGATACTCCTTATTTTACTGTTAATGGTGTTGTATTCCAGTGTAAGAGCTAGGTGTAAATTATCCTGTTTTTTAATGTTTTTCATGTTGGGACCTACTTCTTTCTCTTTTCCTTTACCTATAACTATTGGGGGAAATTTAGTTCCCCTAGCTTTTACCACCTCTTCTCTAATTTCCTTAATAAAATTATTCGGGTATCCCCTTTCTTTAAACATATTCTCTAGCAACTCACATTCAATAAAAAAATCTTGATCACTACTGGTCATTCTACATCCTCTCACAAACTGACCTTTAATGATGTTCTTTTTAACATGTATGGGGTGAGCACTATCAAAGTGTAAAAAGGAATTACAATAGGTGGGTTTTCTATACACTCTAGTTTCTAGGTGACTATCTTTCTTATAAATTTCGATATCTAAATATTGTACATCATTAGTAGATACCTTATGAGTGAATTTTAGGAAATTGGAGGTATTATTAAGATATAACAAAAAAGCATTTAAATTTTCCTCACCTCCAGTCCAAAATAATATAATGTCATCCAGAAACCTACGATAAATCACCCAGGAGGACTTAAATTCACTTTGTAAAATGTATTTTTCCTTCCATTTGGCTAATACCAAGTTAGCATATGTGGGGGCACATGCTGCCCCCATAGCTACTCCCTGCACTTGTTTAAAGAATTCTCCATTAAAAAAAAGAAAATTATTATGCAGCACCATTTCCATCAGCCATACACTCACTATTTTATCTAATATAATATAATGCTTCGCCATATTTTGTGTCTTATATTTTTGCACCTGCAATTAAGTACTAATAACATAAAACTTTTTTATTACTTTTTACTAAGCAATTAGCATTACTAGTATCAAAACATGTGTTTTATCATTAAAATCATGCATTCTGGCATCAGAAATGTTATTCGACAGTTCCTGTGTTGCAAAAACTAAATTATTGTTCAGACATGTTTGCTGGTTACATCTGCAAACATTCTGGACTATAACATGCATATATTCTTACTCTCTGCCTTCTCACCACTATCAGATTTCAAGAGCTTTCTTTTCATAATGGTATTAATTCTGTTTTATCACAAAGCAATTATTCTGTATCTGAACAGCACAAATACTTTTGATTACTACATGCCATTCATAAGCATCACACCTCCACATTTTATGTAGCTCTAAATTAGTTTAAAGTGACACAACATAAAATAATAACTTTTTGTACACGATGTAACCAACCTTGATCATTCGGCATTAATCCACACAATAACACAAAAGTAATGCTTACTTTAAGGTGGGAAGTTTCAAAGCCCCCATGCTAAAGGATAACGCTGTCCAAGCTGCAAAATCCTTTACTAATGAACTCTACGGTCACCTACAAGAATGCATGGATCGTGCTATCCCAAACAAAACCAAGACTCACTCCTCCAAGAAAATGAAACCAGTCTGGTGGACCCCTGCCATAAACAAGCTATACAATAGAAGGAGGAAACTAGTACAGAAAAGAGTAAAATCCCAAGAAGGGAAGACATCCCTGATCAGTATCAGCAAGAAACTATGTTCCCTCATAAAATCATCCAAGGCTAGCTACAAAAGAAAAATTGCCATGGACTCCAAAGATAACCACAAGGCATTCTTTAGCTATGTCAAGAATCTAAGTGGCAATTCTCAGATCCGCTCGGAGTAAGTGCAGAATAGCACAAAATACACTGAACCGACCGATATAGCCAACATCCTGGCAGACAGGTTCAGTGCAAACTTCACCCCCCTCTCACCCCCAAAAGGGCCCATAACTATACCAGAAGAATGTAGTGCCCCTGAAATCACAGACACTCAGGTTAAAACGGCCCTCTCCAAAGCCAAAAACACAGCATCAATGGAACCGGACGGTGTCCCAGGCTGTATCCTACATGAGTTCAAAGATGAACTAACCCCTCACCTAAACACACTGTTTAAACTCAGCCTCTCCACAGGCTATGTGCCCACAGAGTGGCGCACATCAACGGTTATTCCACTCCACAAAGGTGGAGCCACAATGGACCCCGGGAACTATCACCATATAAGCCTGACTAGCTTGGTCTGCAAAGCTATGGAGTGCATCATCATAGATCTCATTAACAGAGACACTGGAAACCTCCAAACACTGGACCCTACCCAGTTCGGCTTTGTTAAGGGCAGATCATGCCTCCTAAACTTGGTGGACTTCTTTGAGACAGTTATCAAGGCTATAGACGAGGGAAAGGTGGTCCACACAGCTTACCTAGACTTTGCAAAGGCCTTCGACACCATTCCCTACTCAGGTATTATAGACAAGCTCACCAGCTTGAACACAAACCCCTACATCACGAGATGGGTTGCCAACTGGCTCACGGACAGAATCCACATGGTAAGAGTTACGGGAGCTAGGTCTGACTCTAAACCAGTTACAAGTGGCATTCCCCGGGGCTCAGTCCTAGGACCTCTCCTGTTCGGCATATACTTCTCAGAGGTACAGGCAAGCACAGGAGGACTATGGCTGACCAAGTTCGCAGACGACTGCAAACTAGGGGCTATAATTGACTCTCCGGCTGACACAGACATCCTCCAAAAGGGTTTCACTGAGACAGATACCTGGTGTCAAAACCATGGCCTCAAGCTAAATGCCAAAAAGTGCATAGTCATCCCCTTTGGAGAAAACAAAGTACCCACAAACTACCACATAGGTGGTAGCCCCCTAAATACAGAAGACATAATAAGGGATCTGGGGACCCAAGTAAATAGTAACCTCTCCTTTGATAATCACATTGCCAAAGTGGTTAGAAAATCCTTCTATGTGGCCCGCCTAATCACAAAAGGGTTTGCATCCAGATCGAAAGAGGTCATTGGGCCCCTCTATGCATCACTCATCAGACCCATCATAGAGTACAATGCCCCATTTGGGATGTACCTTACAAGATACCTGCAACAACTGGAAAGACCACAGAAGTACTTCACCAAGAGGATCACTGGCCTCAAGCAGATGCCTTATGAAGTTCGACTGAAGAAACTCCAGCTGTACTCGGTTGCATACCGCCTACTCAGAGGTGATCTCTGCCTGACATACAAGGCCATGTCTAACCCAGAATTGATGGACATGCTCCACCTAAAGAAAACCATATCCCCTCAAGCCACATGCTCCAGGGATCTAAACCTCACCACAACAATAAATAGGACGTGCTGGAGTGATAGATTCCTGTCCCAGAGACTTCCCATGCTTTGGAATAAGATTCCAATCTACATTAGGCAGAGCTCCTCGCTAACCCTCTGCAAGAGAAATCTTGACGAGTGGATGGGAAACAGAAAGTTTACCCCAGGGATCACTTCAATGGCTCTTCTGGACAGAGGCACAGGGAACTAATCTAAGGGGACGGTAAAAGCCAACACATTCCGGCTAGGCTTATAAATGCCTTCGGGCAGATAGCCTAGTACCTACCTATGAACCTATGAACCTATAAAAAACACTTAGTTATTTATTCTCTGATGGATGAATGTCCTGGTTTTAACAGCTTATTGGTTACCACATGAGTCTCCATTATACACTAAAGAGATACTCATTTTTAAATCCTGTTCAGAATAAGAGCTCATAGAATGATTGAAAAATTATTTTTCAGACAGAATTATATAGTGTCACGTAAATCTGATATGTGACATTTTAGAAAATGGGTAAAAGAGATGATTATTAAACAAAAAGAAAACCCAGCAATATCAATGTAGTTAAAGAGAGATTTAATAATGAAAACAGTAGTAAAACAGAGAGGGAAATACATCACACGTTTCTGACATCTGCATGAAGTAACTGATTCAAAAACAAGTGGTATCCTTGAAGTGATCAACTGTAAGTATAGGATCTACAGTATCAAAATCAAGTGGGGAAAGAGAGTAACCAATCCTTTTCTTGTTTTTAAGGGACTAGTATTTTTACAGGACAATACAGCAGTTATTTCACTTTCTTGGTCTAGCTTTTATCACCTGGTCACCCACTGCTTCATTGTCCAGCATTTATGTTCGCATAAGGAGAGCACCGATCCCAAAAGACAGAATATTTTTGAACTAACCGTGTACAAGAATAAGGACCATTTTATTACAGCCTAAATTTCCACGGACAAGGGACTGTAATGCCAGACTAACCAAGTCTGGATGCAGATATTATTTGTGATTTTACAGTTGCACAGTTGCAGTTTAAGGGCAGTAATTGCTTCCTTTATCACAGGTAGCTTATGCTAATGAATTGAATATCTGCACTCAAAATAACAGAATAGATGCAGAGGTTTTAGATAACCCTAGTGTCCTTATGAAGTTCAGGGCAATGAAGATGCAAGGTGATCAGGGAGGGGGTCTTTTTCTAGCATTTCTTATCGACTGCTGTTACTGTTTATAGAAAGGATGTTTTTCTTTAAAACAATGTCCAGTACTAGCATAACTACTAATCAGGGACGAATCTCAACAGAATCAGGGCCATATCCAGAAATAATCAGAGACAATCAGAGACATGTTTAAAATATTAGTGCTATTAACTAGAAACGTTTAGATAATAAAATGATGTGAAATAATATGCATTTTCTGAAGTAAAAAAACTATAACTGTAATTATTGTCATTATTTATTAAGTGTAATTCACTATTTTCTGAAGTAAAAAACTATAACTGTAATTATTGTCATTATTTATTAAGTGTAATTCACTATTTTCTGAAGTAAAAAACTATAACTGTAATTATTGTCATTATTTATTAAGTGTAAGTCACTATTTTCTGAAGTAAAAACTATAACTGTAATTATTGTCATTATTTATTAAGTGTGAGTCACTATTTTATGAAGTAAAAAACTATAACTGTAATTATTGTCATTATTTATTAAGTGTAAGTCACTATTTTCTGAAGTAAAAAACTATAACTGTAATTATTGTCATTATTTATTAAGTGTAAGTCACTATTTTCTGAAGTAAAAAACTATAACTGTAATTATTGTCATTATTTATTAAGTGTAAGTCACTATTTTCTGAAGTAAAACACTATAACTGTAATTATTGTCATTATTTATTCAGTGTAAGTCACTATTTTCTGAAGTAAAACACTATAACTGTAATTATTGTCATTATTTATTAAGTGTAAGTCACTATTTTCTGAAGTAAAAAAGTATAACTGTAATTATTGTCATTATTTATTAAGTGTAAGTCACTATTTTCTGAAGTAAAAAAGTATAACTGTAATTATTGTCATTATTTATTAAGTGTAATTCACTATTTTCTGAAATAAAAAACTATAACTGTAATTATTGTCATTATTTATTAAGTGTAAGTCACTATTTTCTGAAGTAGAAAACTATAACTGTAATTATTGTCATTATTTATTAAGTGTAATTCACTATTTTCTGAAGTAAAAAACCATAACTGTAATTATTGTCATTATTTATTAAGTGTAAGTCACTATTTTTTTCTCCAAAAGTCTCCAGTTTTAGGAAAGATTTAAGAGGGAAAGAGTTAAAATTTGAGTCAAAATCAGGGACAGCTGAGAGATATGATACTAATAACTTGAACACCTTCCAGTGCGTAGGGGCAAGATTGCTGTCACTTACCAATTCTCCACACCAGCACCTCTTCATTATAGGCAGAATGAGAGTTTTAGGTGGCAGGCAAATAATGAGGCTCAGCTCAAGGAAGTACATTAATATTCTAATATTTTATCCTCAGGCAGTCTGATCACTGCCAAATCCTAAGCTATCTGCTTACTTGTCCATTTGTTCCTTGCCCCCAGAATTCCTTTCATAACTGTGTACCCTGACATTGTCTGTTTTATATGCATGCATTCAGCTACTGACAGAAACTCACCACCTGCATTATTTTCATTGTGTTTTTCCCCATATGACATAATATGGTCATCGGTACATCAGATGGTTATTCCAGCAACCAAACTGCAACTAGGCACAGTAAAACTATTCCCAAAAATAAAGAAGTACACAAGCATTTTGCTTTTTTGATGCTTTTGAACTAAAAATGTATATATTTTATTGACTACCCTGAATGCAATACAAGAAAAAAATATTTTTCAAAATATACACACTGGCAAGTTGTTTTGAAATACTGTTGTGTCATACCTCTCAACCTCTTAATGCACAGACCCTGGACAAAGCTTGACAACATGGGGGTCCAAATAGGGACATATTTTGAATATTGTTCTTATAAACTTAAGAGAGTTGTTAGAGTAACAGAATTTGTTTTAATATACATTTTCTGAAGGATTAGAAGTCTGAAACTCAAATGTATGTCATTATTCAGTGACTACACTTCTGAGATCATCCCAGTGATTTGCCAGGGAGAAAGAGGAATAGGCCAAAAATATGAGCTGATTATCTGGACATTCTGCGAAAATCTGTACAGTTGAGAGGTGTTCCCCAAAATGAAAGTGTCAAAACAGTTCAAAAGCTGAAGGTTGTTCATTTCATAACATAAGTGTAAGTGAATTAAAAGTTATCAAATAATATTTTAAATACTTAGTGTTAAAAGAATGAAAGAATAAATCACAATTCTGCAGAAGTGCAGACAGAACTGTTGTTAACTGCATTAAGTGGTTCTTTAGAAAACATGAAGGTACATGGACAGAATTTAATGATTAAACCTAATAAGGCAGTCAGGCATTTAAGCAAACAGTGATTATCAGATTTACTGGGAAAACATGTCTTCATATGAGAAAAAAGGCCATTACTGCAGGCTAGTAAGGAAGATTACATACTGAACAAGGGTGTTTGTACCCGAAAGCTTTGTTTTGAAGCGTATTATTAAACTTTTTATCCTTCGACGTTGCTGGTTTGGTCTTTGCTTTCATTTTTTGCCTGGGACTAGCATTTACACAAATTGTCTACTTGTTTTGGTGTGTCTACAGAGAATAATCACACCTGCTAATGTTATTATTCTGTTTAAACTTCTTTTGTTTTGCATTACGTACTTACATTTCACATACTCAATTCAAAGAACACCCACAGAAGTCCTTCCCACTCAAGGGAAATGAGTTTCATATCTGATTCTGACTCTGACGATTTTCTTTCACTTGGGCAGTTACATCATCAGTGGAAATGTGTTCTGGGTATTTTCCCAAAACTGACAACAGTTGAGTGAGTTCACCCTGAAATTTTATTAAACAGTAAAACTAAATGCAACATGCATTTATTTTTCTATTAAAAATATTTCAAATCAGACTAAAGCCAAACTGCTCATGAAATGATGTGCAGTTGTTAGTTTCTGTAATGTACTTGCTCTTCAGAGAGGAGGTGGATATGCTGTTAAAGTGGGGATATAGATGTGATATTACTTTACAAAAATCAGTGGAGGTAGAAAACAGCAAAGTGTTGCCTTGTTTACCATATATTACTTATGCAAAGGCAGCAAAATATTCTTAGTAGGGCACAAATTGTTTCCAAACATCACACTACATGCACATACTTATGGCAGGTATCTTCAGACTGTAAAAAGTCTGAAAAAGAGTCTGACCTTGCTTTTTTATCTTTGTTTTCCAAAAATATATGGAATGTTATAAACTGTGTAATATATGTTTTCTTAACTAAGGGCAACAGGTGACACTTCGTTTTAACCAAACAAAAACAAAAATACAAACGTGCTACATGACAGATCGACATTCCTAATGTATGTGTGTATTGGGCATAACACTAACTTTAGGGCAAGCACGGCCCGCTACAGCGACCACTATTTTCTGTTTTTACTGCTCCCCCAATCATCGTTGAATTGATTTGCTAGATCATGTACAAAATACACAAAATAAACGGGACAAATCTGTTAGCTGAATGGAGGAAAACTAGTTTGCTTGCTTGTTTTTGTGTGTTTGTTTGCTTAAATATTTATTTTGCTCAGCTACAGCTAACTTCAGATTCTCTGCATCACCAAAATCTCCATTCTGTTTGGCCACCATAGGTTTGTAGGTTCATAAGTTCATAGGTTCATAGGTGTTTACTAAACTAACGACCACAAGAGCCTTTTAAAGCCTAGCCATGCATCCCAAATCCCTGATGAATTCTGGTTCACTTGAGAAGTGTAAGCAAGGCTTGGCTGGGGCCTGGGAGATGATCCATTTACAGGCTGCCTGTGTCCATTAGAGACATAGGTGCCAAACCAGGGATGAATTTCCTGTTCCCCATCCAATTGTCCAGGTTGCACTTGAATTGGAGGAACTCTGCTTCATATGGGTGGGGAGCCTGTTCCAGAGATGGGGTAATCTCTGGGATACATACTTGTCTCTCCAGCAGGTCCTATTTATATCACAGGCAAGGTTTAAGTCTTTAGAGCAGGTAGTTCTGGTACTGTTTGCTTTCTGGATATGCAGGAGGTCCATCAGAGTGGGGTCTGACAATGCCCTGTATGTCAAGCATAGATCTACCCTCAAAAGCCTGTAGGAGACAGAATACAGGGATAGAGCCTTAAAGCAGTTTGCATAGAAAATTTCACTTAAGCCCTGTATTCTTTTAGTGAGGAACCTCTGTGGACATTTCAGTTGTTTAATAACATAACAAAGGGGGCATTGTACTCAATGATAGGTCTGATGAATGCTGAAGACAGTAGAACAATGACTCCTTGGATTTAGATGCCATACACTTTGTTTATAAGTTGTGCAAAATAGAATGATTTCCTCACTGTTGTAAACATGTGATGGACAAGGCTAGATTACTATCTATGTGTGTCCCTAATTCCCTGACTAATGGGTCCACTCTAAGGGGTGTGTTGTCAATATGATAGTTACCAGGGATGGATGACTTCCCAAAAGATACTATTATACCTTTCTTGGCATTTTGTTTTAGTGCATGGCACTGACACCAGTTGTTTGTCTGTGTTAGCCCCTCCTGGACAACATTTGTGTCGGTGTGGGATTCAATGACAGCTCCTAGTTTGCAATCTTCTGCAAATTTAGTCAGCCAGAGACCACTGACATTGGCCTTGATTTCAGAGAAGAAAATGCCAAAAAGGAGCGGTCCAAGGACACCAATTGTTGAATGCATACTCTGGATATGTCCCTTCACTGGGTGGCCTCATTTCACCAAATGGAAAGACATCTCTGCCACCAGACTATGAATACTCCATGACTGGGGGGAGGGGGGGGCACAGCAGAGATGCAGCAGCCATCTGCATCTTTCTAACAGGTGTACTCAGGTATGCTGACTTACTACATGTAGAATGTATGCAGCGATGCAACAAGGAAGCCACTGCACCATATGGTTCATAGGTTTATTTCAGGCTAATGACCACCAGGGTATTTATAAGCCTAGCCATGCAACCCTACCCAGTTTTGTCCCAGAGTACCTTGGGCACCTATATGGTAGGTGTATATTAGCAAGGAGGTAGTTAAGGGTTATGTGGGGGGGGGCTATGTTTGTTGATGATTAATTTACTTACTGTCAACTTCTGTCCATCAGAGACTTGGGGGCCAGACCAGGGGTGAATTTGCGATTTCCCATCCAATCATCAAGGTTTTACTTGAATAGGATCAGAGATGAATTCTGCTTCTTGCTGAAAGGAAGTATTCCACAGTGCTTGGATTCTTTGAGACACATATCGGTCTCTCCAGCATGTGCTACTTATGTTACAGGCAAAGTTCAGGTCCTTATATCTAGTGTTTCTGGTGCTATTTGTTTTGTGGATGTGCAAGAGATCCATCAGAGCTGGATTTGAGGATGCCCTAAATGCCAGACCTAGCTCACCTCTCAGTAACCTGTAGGAGACCAAGTACAGAGATAGGGCCTTAAAGCAGTCTATGTAGGACAGGGTATTCATATCTTGGATTCTCCTGGTGAAAACCTTTGAGGGCATTACAACTGTTGCAAGTGCCTGGTAGGATACTCTGATGAGGGCTGAGTACAGTGGTACTATTACTTACATGAGCCTGGATGCCATACCCTTGCTTATGAGTTGGGGCAATGTAGAATGATGTTCTTACTATCTTCACTACATGTTGGTTGAAGGCCAGATTACTGTCTACATATGTTCCCAGATCCATAACTACCATGTCATATCGTAAGGGTATTTTATCAATGGAGTAATTAGCTTGGATGTAAGATTTCCCAAAGGGCACTATAATGCATTTCTTCCCAGTGAGTTCTAATCTGTGGCTTTGGCAGCAGTGGTTTATTTGTGTACATTCTTGTAGGATGTCTTTGTCCTGGGGTGAATTTATGATGTCTCCCAATTTACAGTCATCTGTGAACTTGGTGAGCCAAAGGCCTTTACCATTAACCTTGACTTCCAAGAAGTAGCTGCCAAACAAGAATGGGCCAACACTGAGCCCAGGGGTACTCCACTGGTGACCAGTCTCCTGGTGGAGGTGGTCTCATCATTCCTGACTTCTTGTATTCTATTTGTGAGGCTGCCAGCAATTCAGTGACTTATGCATGGATTTATGCCTCGCTCTGAGAGTCTGTCAATAATACCTGAGTGAGGTGCTGTATCGAATGCCGTTGCCAAGTCAAGGTAGGCAGTATGCACAATTTTCCCCTCATCCATATTCTTGCTGACCCTCTCAAAGAAGTCTACCAAGTTGAGTAGGCAAGACCTTCTCTTAACTCAGCCAATGGGATGGGTCCGGTGTCTGTATATTGCCAATGTCCTTGTTGATCATTTCCATGATAATTCATTCCATGGCTTTGCATATAGGACTTGTCACACTGATGGATCTTTAGTTTCCAGGATTAGTTGATGGTCTATCTTATGAAGAGGGATGACCATTGTGGCACTCCATTCACCTGGCAGGTAACCCATTTTGAGGTTGTAGCTGAAGATTTCCTCAAGCGGTCCTGCTATGTCATGTTTTAGGCTATTTAGGAAGCAACCAGGTATATTGTTGGGGCCCTTAGCAAGTGCCAGCAGGATCTGGTCCTTGTTGATTTTTGGGGGGATATGCTAGAAGGGATTTTACTGAGGGTAGTGGGGGAATGGTGGTAAAGTTGGAACTAAATTTATCAGCCAGTAGATTCACTATATCACCCTGGACAGTGAAGGCTGTGCCATTTATGACCAGTTCTGCACTCTGCTGAGTTCCCTTTACTGTAAGTCTAGGTAAGAACTGTGAGTCATAGAAGGTGACCTATGGCTGGACAAGACATGATAAGGAACCTTGTCTATGAAGACTTGGATGTGGCTGAACTCCAGGGCATCATCCTGTTTAACAGAGCTGGAGTTGTATTTGTTGCTAATGTAGTTTGTGATACCTCCACCTTTAGCCGCTGTCTGTGCTGCTGTTGGCCTAAATGTGTGGATGGCACTGTAGCTTTGCACTGCTGGACTACTTTCTGTGGCTTCAAACCAAGTCTCGATACAGCACACGTCCACATCCTGAAAGTGAGGAGATCTTGTAGGGTGTGGACTTTCTTGTTTAGACTCCTGAAATTGAGCAGCAGCACCTTAAGGTTGCTTTGAGGTTTTTTTTTTTTTTTGCTATGATAGTAGTTTTGTCATTTTGACATTGCGTAAAAAAAGACTCTAAGGGGATGGATAAAGTTTTAGCCAATTTCTGAAAGCCCAGGGGGGAACAGGTGTATCGCCCTAGAGAGACACCAGAAACTAAGCCAGTTATTAAAATCAATTTTCTGTTCATAATGTGGCATCATCCTCGGTGAAGGTAGAATGCTGCTCAATGCCAGGCACATACCTGTCTGACACATATTTGATAGATCCATAAGTGTCATTTCATATAATCCAGTGAAGTATGTCTTAAGTCATTTAAACCCACAAGGACTATGATAGAATCATAATGGTACATGTGATGCAGTGACTTGACTGTGTACACGATATTGCAGATCCTAGTTCCAGAAAGGCAGCTAACAGTTATCTTCTTGTCCAGTTTGGTGGGAGGGGCATCTGTGTGTCATACAATAGAATCCCCTATGACAAAAGTAGGAGATAAAGTGTTTACTTGCCCTATGGGCCTTGTTTTTGGGGGATCACTGGGTGCAGGCTTATGTGTGATGTTAGTTGTTGCTTTTCATGTGTGCATTAGTGATTGCTGAGGATAGGTGCTGCTATCTGATGCCTAAGAAGGTCTTTGAGATTTGGGAAAGTTTCTTTTAAGTGCCACAACATCAGAAGGTCTATGTATATGGAAAGTGTCATGTGTGAAGGATGGGGTAACATGGGCCTTTTACCCCCAGTCACCATATAAAATGTCACCTGCTTCTGTCACAGTTCAGATTTCACCACTGTAGCTTATGTTTCAGGCTTGTTTGTCAACCCCCCACACCCTGTCCCTCTGAAAGATGGAGCAGGCATTGGCACTTCATTTTCCTACCACCCATCATTGTCTGTTTCAGCACCTGGGCCATAAAATAAACCTATGTCACCTGGGTCAATGTCAAGGTGTTATCCTTCAGCACCATGGAGGTGACTGAATAGGATGAAGCTCTAACTTTACAAGAATTAGTAACATCTGTTTTCTGTTCCAATTCCACTGCCTTAAAGGCAAAAATAAGTAGCCCATAAATTAATCAGAATATGACATACAAGTACATTTAACATATAACTACAGCTCATCCATCTAATTAGAATGTAACATGCTTAAATAAAAGCAAATGCATGATTTTAGTGACCACTGCTTAACATATCTAATTCCCTAAGTTGTTTAGTGTACCAAATAGCCATTGCACTATTCAGCATGCCTGGTGGCTCCTGGTTTCTGCAATGTACAAACCAGCCAACAAGAGTCATTGGTCCAACTGGTCCCTGCAGTCCATAGTAACACCACATTTGTTTAGCATCAGACGGGCACAATAAGTTTAGCTAATGTGTCTTTTTAATTGTCTTAATATCCTCCCTTCCATTCCTACCTTACCTTTACCCTTTTGTTAACTGTCCCATACCCTTCTGAATGCATCTGGAATGCTTTCTCCACCTGCATTTTGCAGTCTATTTCACTGATCTCAAACCACCTGTGTGAAATGTACTTTTGGAAACTGAGGGACTAGTTTGTCCCTAATAACCTCCTGTTTGCATACCTTCCTACCTCTCTGTCTTTCTTGCTCAGGATGATCCCATCTCTTCTTCCTAAAATGGTCCTCCCATCTCATCTTCCTGGCATGGCCCTGTGCAGCTGTGTCATGTCCCCCTGTGTCTTCTGACATCAAGTGAGAAAAGCTCCAGCTTCTTTAATCACTGGTCATATTATTTCTGCAACATCCTAAACAGCTTTCTGATGTCTTTTTTCTGGATGCCTTCCATCCATGTCATGTCCTTTTCCCTGTGTGGTGTCCAGAAATACACACAGTACTCAAGGCATACTAGGCAGCATATCTTTTTTTAACATGTTAGAAGGACCCTGTTTTTCCACATGCTGTTAGCTGCCCTCTAAGTTCTTTGTGTGACTCTTAACATCCTATTAACATGCTAGGTAGCTCCTGGGAAAGGTCAGTGAGCCATCTGACCTATGGTGTAGCTCCTAGGAAAGGTCAGTGGGCCATCTAACCTATGGTGTAGCTCCTGGGAAAGATCAGTGGGCCATCTGACCTATGGTTTCTTTATTAAACTAGGTGACCTGGAGTTCTTGGTCTGCAAATTATTTTTACATTTCACACTGAGCTGATCGAAGGAAAGGCACTGAGGAAACTTGGATCTATAATATATAACATTAAGTATCCTGTTTTTTGTTTATTTTGTTCTTTATTTCTTTGTTATTTATAGCACTTTGTGTACTGTGTATTTTTCTAGCTAGTTTCACTGTGTGTGAGGTATTAACTGGAAATTGTCCACTTTTATTAAGCATCTGTTGGGTTGTTTGATTCTGATAACTTGTTGCAGTTAAACTCTTTTTTCTAGAGGCTCCTTTAGCTGTTTAAAACTTTCATTTAAAGGCTCACTGCTACTTTTCAGCTGTGAGAAACATTTCTGCAGTTTGTTTCCCACACTCCCTCCCTGCTGGTATAGTGTTTTTATAGTTGGTGGCTTTGCAGTTGCCCGCCCCTAGTGTAAATTTGATCTGGGACCCTCCTCCCAGTCTGGTGTCATTACCTCATTCTACCCAGTGCAGGGAGAACATTTGAGAAGGCCAATCAGCTTAGTTTCTGCTAATCCTTTCTCTCTTTCCTTTCTCTCTTTCCACTTAAAAAAAATGTATCTGCTTTTACTGTATTTGTGTTTCTTCCTACTTTATTTTGCTTTTGTGTCATCTTAAAAGTACTCAATTGTATTTATTACTGCTTGGTGTGACTCATTCTAAGCCTTTTAGTTTAAGCACTTGGGCTTCAGACCAGTTGTTTTACATTAAGAAGGTTTGTGGTCTGCCCTGTAGTGGCAGAACAGATAGCTTACATCATTTTAAGTTGGGAACTGCTGATTGAGGGCTCAGTGTCTGTTATTCTAAAAGTGTATTAATTCTGGTTTAAGCATTTGGGCTTCAGGCCAGTTATTTTACATTAAGAGGGTTTGTGGTCTGCACTCTTGTGGGAGGAGAGGCTGGACTCTGCCCTTCTGAGCTGGGAATTTCTGGTTAAAGGCTTATAGTGCCTGCATATTTCAACTGCTTCTTACTGAAATTGGTACACCTTGTTTGCTGTAGCATAGACTAGATCCAGGCCTGCTGAATCTAGCTTTGTTTGTATAACTTGAGCACTAATCCAGGCATTCTTTAAAGTATTCAATTGTATTTATTACTGCTTGGTAGTAACTTGATTAAAGTGTAGCTATCATTCTAAGTCTTTTGGATTAAGCACTTGGGCTTCAGACCAGTTGTTTTACATTAGGAAGGTTTGTGGCCTGCACTGTGGTGGCAGGACGGGTAGCTTACATCCTTCTAAGTTGGGAACTGCTGATTGAGGGCTCAGTGTCTGTTATTCTAAAAGTGTATTAGTTCTGGTTTAAGCACTTGGGCTTCAGGCCAGTTATTTCACATTAAGAAGGTTCGTGGTCTGCACTCTTGTGGGAGGAGAGGCTGGACTCTGCCCTTCTGAGCTGGGAATTTCTGGTTAAAGGCTTATAGTGGCTGTATATTTGAACTGTTTCTTACTGAAACTGGTACACCTTGTTTGCTGTAGCATAGACTAGATCCAGGCCTGCTGAATCTAGCTTTGTTTGTATGCTTGTTGTTTGTTTGCCTGTTATTTCCCTGAAATGCTAATTCCACCAAAAACGTGACTTTTCAGCACTTCTGTGGATTTCTAGTGATATCTGCATTGCTTACTGTACTTATTTCCTTGTTTCACTTGAAAGAAAGTTACTGTTTGTCATTTTTGCATTTAATTACATGTAACACATTGCATTTAAGTTACCTGGCACTTGCTCACTAAGTCAGCACTAAAAAATTAAAAGCACTACACCCTCACAAACTCCCCTTGAGTACCTTGTTCCCCATTGGCCCTTTTTTCAATTATAAAGGAATTCCCAATACTATTCTAGCATGTCCAAAGCTCAGTTGTCAATCTCCTCTCTGGTCCAGCTGGTGAATCTGGGAATCTTGAGGCAATGTTACAACTGCCTCATAGGTTCATAGGTTTATACTAGGCTATCTGCCCTAAGGCATTTATAAGCCTAGCCCAAATTTTTGTGGCTTACATGAAAAAATACTGTGCCCATTAGTTTGTTGTGCCTCTGTCCAGCAGTGACACAGAGATGATTCCCGGGGTAAACCTACGATCTCCCATCCACAGGTCTAGATTTCTCTTGAACAGAGTCAGCGAGGTGCTCTGCCTCACATGGACCGGGATTTTATTCCACAGCATAGGGAGTCTCTGAGTGATAAATCTATCCCTCCAGCACGTCCTATTTATATCCGTGCTAAGGTTTAAGTCGCTTGCTCTAGTGGTTTTGGTGGATTTGGATTTTTGAGGTGGAGCATGTCCATTAATTCTGGGTTGGACATGGCCTTGTATGTCAGGCACATGTCACCTCTGAGCAGACGGTATGCGACTGAATAGAGCTGGAGTTTCTTCAATCTGGCAGCATATGACAGATTTTGGAGTCCCTTTATCCTTTTGGTGAGGAACTTTTGGGGTCTCTCCAATTGCTGCAGATGTTGGGTGAGATACATCCCGAATGGGGCATTGTACTCGATCATTGGTCTGATAAGTGAAGAGTACAGGGGAACAATGACCTCACTAGATCTGTATGTGAATCCCTTCATGATCAGGTGGGCGATGTAGAAGGTCTTTCTAACCACTTTAGCAACGTGAGTGTCAAAAGAAAGGCCACTGTCAACCTGGGTCCCCAGGTCCCTGATAACCTCTTCTGTGCTTAGTGGATTGCCACCTATATGGTAGCTTGGGGTTACCTTGTTTTTCCCGAAGGGTATGACTATACATTTTTTGGCGTTTAACTTCAGGCCATGGCTCTGGCACCAGCTATCTGTTTCCGTGAGTCCCTTCTGAAGGATATACGTGTCCGATGCACTTTCCACTATGGCGCCCAGTTTGCAGTCGTCTGCAAACTTTGTCAGCCAAAGTCCTCCCATGTTGGCCTGTACTTCTGAGAAGTAGATGCCAAACAATACGGGGCCAAGGACTGAGCCCTGTGGGACACCACTTGTGACCGGCTTGGAGTCTGACATAGCGCCAGCAACTCTAACCCTGTGGGTTCTGTCCTTAAGCCAGTTTGCAACCCATCTTGTGACATATGGGTTTACATTTAAGCTGGTAAGTTTTTCTACAATACCCAAGTGGGGTATTGTGTCGAAAGCCTTTGCAAGGTCAAGGTAGGCTGTATGGACTGCCTTTCCTCATCAATGGCCTTGGTGACTGTTTCAAGAAGTCGACCAAGTTCAAAAGGCATGATCTTCCCTTGACAAAGCCAAACTGGGTCGGGTCCAATGTCTGCAAGTCCCTATATCTTTGTTTATGAGCTCCATTATGATCCTCTCCATAGCTTTGCAGACTAGACTTGTTAAGCTTATGGGGTAATTACCAGGGTCCGTGAGGCGCTGCCTTTGTGGAGTGGGACCACAGTTGCCGACGCCACTCCTTGGGCACGTATCCTGTGGTAAGGCTGAGATTAAACAGCTGCCTTATGTGCGGGTTTAATTCCTCATTTAGCTCATGTAGCACACAGCCGGGGACACCATCCGGTCCCATTGATGCTGTGTTTTTAGCTTTAGAGAGAGCAGCTTTCACCTGCGCATTTGAGATGTCCGGGAGGCTACACTCGGCTGGGATAGTTATCTCTCCTTTAGGAGAGGGGGGTGAAGTTTGCACTGAACCTGTCTGCCAGTATGTTGGCAATGTCTGTGGGTTCAGTGATTTTTGTATCATTTTGGCCTAATTCTGAGCATATCTGGGAGTTTCCACCCAGGTTCCTAACATAGCTGAAAAAGGCCTTATGATTGTCCTTTGAATCCATGGCAATTTTTCTCTCAAAATTGGCCTTAGTTGATTTTATGAGTGCTCGTATTTTTTACTAATAATGATCAGGGGTGACTTCCCTTTTATGGATTTTGTTCTATCATGTAATAGCTTTCTCCTCTTATTGTAAAGTTTGTTAATGGCTGGGGTCCACCAGACTGGACGTTTGCCCTTTGTGGAAAGAGTCTTGGTTTTATTTGGGATTGCCTGATCCATGCAGTCCTGGAGGTGTTCATAGAAGGCATTTGTAAGGGCTTCCGCAGCTTGGGTTGTGGTTTCCACTGGCTCAGGGGCCTTGAAGGATACCACACCAGTCTTGAGTTGTGTGAAGTTTGCTTTAGAGATGTTCTTCACTATGGTCTTTTTTGTTTGGGGTGGGGGCAGGATGTGGATTTCCAGTGAGATTAGTTTATGATCAGATCTCACCAATGAGGGATATACTTCCGGTGTGGAGCATTTTGTCCCCATGTTTGTGACAATGAGATCTAGTATATTTTCTCCTCTCGTGGGAACAGTGACTAGCTGTTCCATGGCATTTGAATTTATGAACTCCAGGAACCGTTGGGCTAGAAAGTTAGGGCTTGAGTAATGTTCCCAGTCTATATTCATGTACACAGACAACCCTCTCCTCCTCCCAACAAATTCCAACACATGTGAGAGATGCAACCATATAGCCAAACTGGAGGCTAAGCTCTCTCAACTCAGTACTGGCGTAAACAGTCAGGAGGAGAAGGAAACCACACTCACTACAATTCCAGTCTCACATAGACCTACCACAACAGCAAATCAAACACATAAACACACAAAAACATACTCAGAGGCTCTAAATAAAACCCTGCCTAAGCAACAGAGACCTCCAAAGCAGACACCCAAGCAACCGCTACTCCAAAACAAAACATGTGCAACACATAGCTCACAAAGCCAGTGTGCTGAACAGTCACAGCCCTTAAGGCTAAACAACACACCTGATACACTTGTAATAGGTGACTCTATCATCAGGCACACTGACGTCCCGCTCACCAGACTGAACAAGGAGAAGGTCATGGTGAGCTGCTGTTTGGCGCTAGGATCCGCCACATAACACAAGCACTCAGGTCACACCAAGGCAAGTACAAATATGACTCAGTCATTGTCCATGCTGGTGTGAATGACCTGAGATGTACCTCCCTGGACTACATGAAAAGAGACATAGAGGAGCTCTCTGAGCATGTAGCCCAGGCCGGTATGACCCTGACCTTGAGTAGCATCTTACCCTCACCAAGAATGATGCCACAATATGAAGACAGGATGATCAATTTCAACAACTGGCTTAAGTACTGGTGTCATTCAAAGGGGATCCAATGCCTGTCAGCCTGGGATGACATGCTCGACAAGCCACGATGCTTTGCTAGGGACGGCTTGCACCTGTCACCCCTGGGCTTTCGGATATTAGCAAAGGCTCTTGCTACCCCCATAGTGCCTTTTTTAGGCAAGGCTCAAAAGACAAACCCACCTCCATAGGTATCACAAGGGATAAGAAACTAAGAGTAATGCTACTCAATGCCAGAAGTCTAAACGTCAAGATGCATGCACTCAAAACTCTCCTTAGCATGGAGAACATCAACATCTGTGCAGTAACAGAAACCTGGTTCAACGCTCCCGAGAGCACCCCAGCACTACCAGGTTATACCTCATACCATGCTTTTTGGCCCCAAAACTTGGACCGAACCACAAAAGGAGGGGGAGTATCAATATTCGTCAAAGATGCCCACACCTCCAGGTTGGTGGCACAGCACGAAGCATCAGAGACTATCCATGTGCAACTAACAGTGGGTAAAACTGCCTTCCAGTTTAAAGCCTACTACAGACCACCCTCCCAAACCCAGGAACCCCACTCAGCCTTCCTGAGAACACTGGAAAACATGAAGGTCTCTCCAAACACCATTATATGGGGCGACTTCAACTACCCAAATATAGACACGGAGTATTACTCTAGCTCCAACACCTTAGCCCAAAGGTTCCTAGAATTTATAAACTCAAATGCTATGGAACAACTTGTTACCACTCCCACAAGAGGGGAAAACATACTGGACCTGATCATCACCAACATGGGGACTCTATGCTCCAGACCAGAAGTGTATCCCTCACTGGTAAGATCAGACCATAAACTAATCTCACTGGATATTCACATCCCGACCCCACCCCCTGCCCAGAAAACCACAGTGAAAAACTTCTCTAAAGCAAATTTCACACTCCTCAAAACTGAGGTGGAATCCTTCAAAGCCCCCAGGCCTGTGGATCAATCAATGGGACCAGACGGTGTCCCAGGCTGTGTCCTACATGAACTCCAAGAAGAGCTAAACCCAAACATAAAACTACTGTTCAGTCTCAGCCTTACTACAGGATATGTACCCAAAGAATGGCGTACAGCAACAGTGGTCCCTCTCCACAAAGGTGGTGCCTCAACAGATCCAGGAAACTATCGCCCCATAAGCCTGACTAGCTGGGTCTACAAAGCTATGGAAAGGATCATCATGGACCTCACAAATAAAGATATTGGAGACCTACAGACACTGGATTCTACCCAGTTTGGCTTTGTTAAGGGCAGATCCTGCCTCTTAAACCTGGTTGATTTCTTTGAAACAGTCACCAAGGCCATTGACAAGGGGAAGGTGGTCCACACAGCCTACCTGGACCTCACAAAAGCCTTCGATACAATACCCCACTCGGGCATTATAGATAAGCTCACCAGCTTAAATATAAACCCCTATGTCACTAGATGGGTTGCAAACTGGCTCAAGGACAGAACCCACATGGTTAGAATTGCTGGAGCCATGTCAGACTCCAAACCAGTTACAAGTGGCATCCCACAAGGCTCAGTCCTGGGACCTCTCTTGTTCGGTATATATTTCTCAGAGGTACAGGCCAACATGGAAGGACTGTGGCTGACCAAGTTTGCAGATGACTGCAAATTGGGCACCATAATCGACTGTCCAGCCGACACAAGCATCCTCCAAAAGTGCTTCATAGAAACAGACAACTGGTGCCAGAGCCATGGCCTCAAGCTAAATGCCAAAAAGTGTATAGTCATCCCCTTTGGCAAAAACAAAGTGCCCACAAATTACCACATAGGTGGTAATCCATTAAGTACAGAAGAAGTAATTAGGGACCTGGGGACCCAAGTTGATAGCAATCTCTCATTTGACAACCACGTGGCGAAAGTGGTTAGAAAAACATTTTATATAGCCCACCTAATCATGAAGGGATTCACATTTAGATCAGGGGAGGTCATCGTGCCTCTTTACTCATCCCTTATCAGGCCCATAATTGAGTACAATGCCCCTTTTGGGATTTACCTTACCAGACACCTGCAGCAACTGGAAAGACCCCAAAAGTACCTCACCAAGAGGATCAAAGGGTCAAACAGATGCCATATGCTGCCCGGTTAAAGAAACTCCAGCTCTACTCAGTGGCATACCGCCTGCTCGGAGGCGATCTGTGCCTGATGTATAAAGCCATGTCCAACCCGAAATTAATGGACATGCTGCACCTCAGAAAATCCAAATCCCATCGAGCTACGCGCTCGAGAGACTTGAACCTCAGCACTGAAATAAATAAGACATGCTGGAGTGACAGATTCATAACCCAGAGGCTCCCTTCACTCTGGAATAAAATCCCAGTCCAGGTTAGGCAGAGTCCCTCATTGACTCTCTTCAAGAGGAATCTTGATGAGTGGATGGGAGATCATAGGTTTACCCTGGGTATCACTTCTGTGTCACTGTTAGACAGAGGCACAGTATACTAACCTCAAAAAAGGGCATAGCATAATTAATTTAAAATGGGTGGTGAAAGCCAAACACTCTCTGGCTAGGCTTATAAATGCCCTAGGGCAGATAGCCTAGTATGAACTTATGAACCTATGAACATTCTTTAGTGTATTAGCAAACCCCTAAATTCTTCAGTATGCCACCTGGCCCTCGGATTCTTTTTTGTTTCAGGTGGCCCCTTTTTTGAGAATGCCAGCTGGCTCTTGGGTTCCCTTAAGAGGTTAAGTCTTAATTGTACAAGTACAAATATTTCTCTCCTTAATACACTGACTCATAACACATCCTTTACATTTGTATGTGCTTACATTATTTGGCAGTTTTATTTTTTTAAGTTTTTGTCTTCATTTTGAAAAACACATTTATGGTGACCCCCACACGTGCTAACTTATCTTGGAGCTGCTGTACGTATATTCCACTATATAATCCAGGAACATAAAGAAGTTATCTCAGCCCTTTGTAGTCACCAATACAAGCTTACATCAGGGATTTTTTTCCAGCAAAGTGCTGCTGGAAGGAGGAATATCTCAGGCATGAAGCACACACTCTACAGAGCAGCAGATCCTCTAGAAAATCATTGTGGTTTTATATAGGTTCATAGGTTCATAGGTTCATAGGTTCATACTAGGCTATCTGCCCGAGGGCATTTACAAGCCTAGCCCATCGTTTTGTGGCTTACGCCACCCCTTTAGTATGGGGAACTATACCCATTATTTTGCTGTGCCTCTGTCGAGCAGTGACACTGAGGTAATCCCTGGGGTATATCTGCGATCTCCCATCCATTGGTCAAGATTTCTCTTGAACAAGGCCAGCGAGGTGCTCTGCCTCACATGTACCGGGATTTTGTTCCACAGCATAGGGAGTCTTTGGGTGATGAATCTATCCCTCCAGCACGTCCTATTAATAGCCGTGTCAAGGTTTAAGTCTCCGCCCTTGTGGCTCTGATGGATCTAGATTTTTGAGGTGAAGCATATTCATCAAATCTGGGTTTGACATGGCCTTGTATGTTAGGCAAAGGTCACCTCTGAGCAAGCGGTGCGACTGAATAGAGCTGGAGTTCTTTCAGTCGGGCAGCATAGGACAGATTTTTGAGACCCTTTATCCTTTTGGTGAGGAACTTTTGTGGCCTCTCCAGCTGCTGCAAGTGTCGGGTCAGATACATTCGAATGGGGCATTGTACTCAATCATTGGTCTGATGAGTGATGAGTAAAGGGAGACTATGACCTCCCTTGATCTAGATGAGAATCCCTTCATGATAAGGTGGGCAATGTAGAAGGTCTTCCTAACTACTTTAGCTACATGGGTGTCGAATGACAGACTACTATCAACCTGGGTCCCCAGGTCCCTGATAACTTCTTCTGTGCTCAGTGGATTGCCACCTATTTGGTAGCTAGGGGTAACCTTGTTTTTCCCGAAGGGTATGACTATGCATTTTTGGCATTTAACTTTAGGCCGTGGCTCTGGCACCAGTTATCCGTTTCTGTGAGACCCTTCTGAAGGATATCTGTGTCAGATGTGTTTTCTACTATGGCCCAGTTTGCAGTCATCTGCAAACTTTGTCAGCCATAACCCTCCTGTGTTTGCTTGTACTTCGGAAAAGTAGATGCCAAACAAGAGTGGGCCCAGGACTGAGCCCTGTGGGACACCACTTGTGACAGGCTTTGAGTCTGACATGGCGCCAGCAGCTCTGACCCTGTGGGTTCTGTCACTCAGCCAGTTTGCAACCCATCTTGTGATGTATGGGTTGACATTTAAGCTGATGAGTTTTTCAATGATACCCGAATGGGGTATTGTATCGAAGGCCTTAGCCAGATCGAGGTAGGCTGTATGGACTGCCTTTCCTCATCAATGGCTTTGGTGACTGTTTCAAAAAGTCAACCAAGTTTAAAAGGCATGATCTGCCTTTGACAAAGCCAAACTGGGTTGGATCCAAAGTCTGCAAATTCCTATGTCTTTATTTATGAGGTCCATTATGATCCTCTCCATGGCTTTGCAGATAAGGCTTGTCAAGCTAATGGGCGGTAATTTCCAGGGTCGGTGGAGGCACCGCCTTTGTGAAGTGGTACCACAGTTGCAGTGCGCCACTCCTGGGCACGTATCCAGAGGTAAGACTTTGATTAAACAGCTGTCCTAGCTGTGGGTTTAATTCCTCATTGAGTTCATGGAGCACACAGCCGGGGACACCATCAGGTCCCATGGATGCTGTGTTTTTGCTTTGGAGAGAGCAGTTCTCACTTGGGCTGGAGATGTTTGGGGGCTGCAATCGTTTGGTATAGATATCTCTCCTTTTGGGGAGGGGAGAAGTTTGCACTGAACCTGTCAGCCAGTATGTTGGCAATGTCTGTAGGATCAGTAATCTTCACATCATTTTGAACTAGCTCTGAGCATATCTGGGAGTTTCCTCCCAGGTTTCTAACATAGCTAAAGAAGGCCTTATGATTGTCTTTTGAGTCTTTAGCTATTTTTCTCTCGAAATTTGCTTTGGATGATTTTATGAGAGCTCTTAGTCTTTTACTTATAGTGATCAAGGGTGTCTTACCTTTTAAGGATTGTGCTCTATCTTGTAGTAGCTTCCTCCTTTTGTTGTAGAGTTTGTTTATGGCTGGGGTCCACCAGACTGGACGCTTGCCTTTGGTACAAAGAGTCTTTGTTTTGCTTGGGATTGCCTTATCCATGCAGTCCTGCAGGTGCTGGTAGAAGGCATTTGTAAGTGATTCAGCGGCTTGAGTACTGTTTTCCGCCGGCTCGGTGCCTTAAAGGAGACCACACTAGTCTTTAGAAGTGTGAAGTCGGCTTTTGAGAAGTTCTTTACTGTGGTCTTTATATTTCAGGTGGGGGTGGGATGAGGACCTCCTGCTAGATTAGTTTGTGGTCAGATCTCACGAGTGAGGGGTACACCTCGGTGTTGAACATTGTGCTCCCATGTTCGTGATGATGAGATCAAGTATGTTATCTCCTCTTGTGGGGATGGTGACTAGTTGTTCCATGGCATTTGAGTTTATGAATTCCAGGAACTTTTGGGCTAGGGTGTTTGGGCTTGAGTAGTGTTCCCAGTCTATATTAGGGTAATTGAAGTCACCTAGTATGATGGTGTTTGGTGATACATTTATCCCTCTAGTGTTTTCAGGAAGGCCATGTGAGGTTCCTGAGTTTGTGAGGGTGACCTGTAACATGCTACAATTTGCAGAGCAGTCTTGCCTATGGTTAATTGCACCTGGATGGTCTCCGATGCATCGTCGTTGCCACCAGTCTCCCTCCTTTCTTGGTATTGTCCAGATTTTGGGGCCGGAACGCATGATATGAGGTAAAACCTGATAGCTGGGGTGCTCTCAGGAGCCTTGAACCAGGTTTCTGTCACAGCACAGACATTGATGTTCTCCATACTGAGAAGGGCCTCGAGTGCGTGCATTTTGAGATTTAGACTTCTGGCATTGAGCAGCATTACCCTTAGTTTTTTCCTTTTTGTGTTCTAGGGTGGTAGGTTTAGAATTTGAGCCTTGCCTAAAAAGGCACTATGGGGGTGGCAAGAGCCTTTGCCAATATCCGGAATCCCAGGGTGACAGGTGCAAGCCGTCCCTTGCGAAGCAGCGTGGCTTGTCCAGCATGTCATCCCAGGCAGACAGACACTGGATCCCCTTTGAATGACACCAGTGTTTAAGCCAATTGTTAAAGCTGATCATCTTATCTCTGTATTGTGGCATCATTCTTGGTGAAGGTAGGATACTGCTCAAGGTCAGGGTCATACCTGTCTGGGCTACATAATCAGAGAGCTCCTCAATGTCTCTTTTCATGTAGTCCAAGGAGGTACGTCTCAGGTCGTTTACACCAGCGTGGACAATGACTGAATCATATTTGTACCTGCTGTTGAGAGACCTGAGTGCTTGCGTTATGTGGCGGATTCTAGCGCCGACAGGCAGCTTACTGTGACCTTCTCCTTACTCAGTCTGGTGAGCGGGACGTCAGTGTGTCTGACTATGGAGTCACCAATGACTAGTGTGTCTGGCATTGTGTTTGGCCTTAAGGGCTGTGACTGTTTAACACTCTGACTGTGAGGTCTATGTGTTGCAGGTGTTGTGTTCTGAGGTGGTGGTTGTTTGGGTGTCTGCTTTGGTGGCCTCTGCTGTTTTGGTAGATTTTTGATCAGAGCCTCCGAGTATGTCTTTGTGTGTTTATGTGTATGATTTGAGGTTGTAATGGTAATATGTGAGACTGGGTCTATAGTGTGTGTGGTAACCTTCTCCTCCTGACTGGTCTTGCCAGTCCTATGTTGAGAGAGCTCAGCCTCCAGTTTGGCCATATAGTTGCATCTCTCGCATGTATTTGTGTTTTGTGGGAGGAGGAGAGGGTTGTCTGTGTACATGAGGCAATTGTAACATTGCCTCAATATTCCCAGGTTCACCAGCTGAGCAGGAGAGGACACTAGCAACTGATCCCTCGACATGCTAGAAGGAATAGACAAAAAACTTTAAAAAGATTCCGGGGACGTGGGTGACCGAGAAATGGGGGTTGCCTTTTGGGGTACTATCTATGACAAGAGTGCCGTATCAAGGTAATAAGTACTGTAGGAGCAAGTGCTACGTTTAACAGATAGAGAATAGTCTACTTGGAGTCAAGTAGAGATGATCTTTTAATTATAGGATACGCTGATTAGATCAGTAGTATAGTTCGAGGAAGGTAGTTTTAAGGGAAAATTTGAAGAGTGGACTTTAGGTAGCCCGAATAGTTTAAACCTGCTTAACCGAGCTGCCCTAGTGTGCAACAGTGGCAACTCAGCTAAATCGGGCTAAAGCGTGCTTTATAGCAGGGGCTGGAAAAGACAGGAAATGACCCAAATTGGCCAACAAACCACAAGTCACTGCCCTAAACCACTCCTCTGAGGACAAATGAAGGAGTTATGGAAATGACCCCTAGTGGCCAATAAAACTACAGTTTCAAGTCAGTAACCACCTCTCCGGGGGGGCAGGGAAGCTGCTCAATGTTAGTCACTGCCACTGATAAACACAGAGACCCTCCTTCAGCCCAAGCAAAAATGGCCTCACAGAAACTTTCAAACAGTTCAGGAACAGCAAGCCTGTAACTGAACTTTTTTAACTCTCAGAAAAGTGGGGAAAAAAGCAAGATTTTTTTTTTGTTTTTGTTTAAGTTATTTAATTTGCATTTGTTAACCAGGATAGTCCGACTGGACGAGGTCCATTTTCAGCGGAGGCCCGTGGAGAAAAGCTTCACTTAATTCAAAACAACAAATAACAACAATAATGATGTTATACACAGTGTAAATAAAAGCACTTGTTGTAGTATCTAGTGAGAAAAGAAAACAGTACAGACAATTCAAATCAGCAACATTAACGTACATTCTGTTTGTAGTAAGAAACAGAGATTACAACAAGTGCATGTTCATCAAGGGGTACCATTTGTAAGACCCACACTTTCTGAGGCTGTACTATGAGAGAAAAAGAGAAAGTGTGCAGGTAACAGTTTTAGGACTATGTGACACATGGACAGAGCCAAGAGGGCCTTAAGGGAGTTTTTGAATTGCGTGGTATTGATGCAGAAGTCACGGATGTAGGGAGATTATTCCAAGTTTTTGCTATAATGTGTGAAAATAGAGCTTTACCTGCTGTGTTGTTAGCTGAGGTAATAGAGAGCAGTGATTTGTTGGCAGAGCAGAGTGGACGATTTGAAGTGTAGTTCGTCAGTAATTGCCTTAGAGCGGGAGTTTTGTCGGGTTGTTTTAGGTTGTTGTATGATATGACAAGTTCGTGATAGACTAGTAGCTGTGGGAGCTCAAGCCACTGAAGTTGCCTAAGAGGTATGCAGTGATGGGTTCTGAACAGGGAATTATTAGCAAACTTTGCAATTTTGTTATAACAGGACCCAAGTTTGTCTAGGTCAGATTTCCTAACATAAGTGAGAATTGAGACTGCATACATTAGTGTGGAAAGAAAGTGGGTTTGCTCTAGGGTGACCTTAGCCTGATCAGATAGAAAGTTTTCTTGTCTGTATAGGGAACCCATTTTTTTATGTACCTTTTTATAGTTTGAGAGATATAGATGTCAAAGTGGAGGTTGTTATCTATTTTGACATCAAGGAGCTTGGTGTGGAGAGAGGGTGAAATGACAGTGCCATTATTGGAGGAGATAGAGAAGGAGAGTGGAGAGGTTTTTGCTTTGTTTGGGGTGAATAGAAGTAGTTTTCTTTTGTTAGGATTTAAGAGGAGTTGAATATTAGTGATCCACCTTTCTACTGAGGCAAAAGATTCCTGGGAAAGGTGCTATAGGGAGGTAAGGGATGGGGCTCAGCAGATTAGGGTGGAATCATCTGCATACTGGATTAGTGAGGCCTGCATGGTGGAGGTATGTAGGTTGTTGGTGAAGATGGAAAAGAGTAGTGGGCCCAATATGGAGCCTTGGGGTACACCAATGGTGGTTGGGAGTAGAGTGATAAAACTCCTTACCACTAGACAGCTTGTTGTCGGTCTGATAGGTAAGGAAGCAATAGTGTTGAGGGTAAAGGCTAAAGAGGTTAGAGTATCTATTAGTATGGAATGAGAAACCATGTCAAATGCTTTGGAGAGGTCAAGGAATATAGCTGATACAAATCTGTTGTTATTTCTATGTTGGTTAACCAGGTTTGTGAAGGAGAGAAGGGCGGTGGTTGTGCTGTGGTGTGGGCGGAAGCCATTGTTGTGTAGGGGAGAGGAGATTGTTTGAGTTTAAGAAATGCATGACTTGAGAGTGTATGCATTTCTCTAGTATCTTTGATAAAGGAAACAGAATGGCAATGGGGCGGTAGTTTGAGAAATCATAAAAGTTTCCTCCCATAGGAAGGGGAATAATGTAGGAGATTTTCAACAGTCGAGGGATATATGATTCCTATATTATATCAAAATTTTAAAAACTAAAAGAACCCCCGGGATGAAAGCAGAGATGGATGCTCCCCCAGGATAACCTTAGGATCCACAAGCATCCCCAGGAATACCAGATTTAAGTCCTGTGGAGAAGGAGATAAGCTGCTAACCCTAGTGTGCATGAGGGTCACTGGGTGCCGGGCCAGTTAGAAAAAAAGGGGGGGGGGGTACACCAAACTCAAAAATAAAACAAATGTGAAAAAACTACTAACATGCATTAGTCAGTGAATGTTTGCATGAACTGCAACTGAACTGCAGTATTAACAGGTAAAGGTGTGTGGTCAACAAAACGAGAATGTAAGAGCTGCTTATGAGAAAGTATCCCTTCAATGAATGAAGAATGGTATGTTCCAGCTCCTTTTATGGTATTAGTTGTGCTACTGAAATTGAAAGCACATCCTGTATTTGACAGCAGTGATGTTGCATCATAAAACAGACACACAGGGCTGTAAGCTTCATAGAACAGGCATGCAGGGGTATATTCATCATAGAACAGGGCTGTAAGCTTCATAGAACAGGCATGCAGGGGTATATTCATCATACAACAGGGCTGTAAGCTTCATAGAACAGGCATGCAGGGGTATATTCATCATAAAACAGGCAAACAGGGGTGTAAGCATCATAGAACAGATATGTAGGGGTATAAGCATCATAGAACAGACATGCAGGGGTATAAGCTTCATAGAACATGCGCACTGGGGTATAAGCTTCATAGAACAGGCATACAGAGGTATAAGCATCATAGACCAGGCACACAGGGTTATAAGCATCATAGAACAGGCAAACGGGTGTAAGCATCATAGAACAGACGCAGGGGTATAAGCATCATAGAACAGGAACACAGGAGTATACAGCTTTGCATATACTAATACGGAGCTGGAAATAGTTGCATATCCAGTGGTATACACTCTTCCTAGAAGCAACCTGAGGAAACTAATATATGCAGGTTAAAAGAATATTCTTCATGCCTTTGTTGTTTGCAGAACATTCTGGCATACATTACATACCCATAATGTATTCTCACTGGAAGACCATTTAGCATAAAACTACCACAGGACATGCAACTGTTTCCAGCAATTGACTTTATTCCCTAATATGAACAGAAACCCAAGAAATCTGCATGAGTACAGCATACCATATTTCCAGATGTCACAGGGAAGCAGCCTCAGAACATATTAAGCACTTTTCCTGTTCTTTCAGAGAAGAAAGAAAAAACAGGAGCAAATACAGAGACGTTTGGAAATTACTGTGAGCCTACAAAGGACTTGGCACTCATTCACAATGTTTTTATGAAGCCATCAGTCATATAAAGACCATAGATATTTTACTCAGAAAAAGAATGGTGCTAAAGAGTTGAACATGATGAGCTAAAGGATTACTCAGCATGAGACAGAACAGTTTGTGTTTTGACAAATCATAGTGAAGCACAACTGGCATTCTCAAAGCTACGTGCTTTTATTTATTTTATTTAGTTATTTTGCATTTGTTGATAACTGGATATATGCCCATTTTCAGTGGAGGCCCGGGGAGAACATCTCCGCACATCAGAAAAAATATTTAAGAACACAGATACATTCCTAAGTTTTAGCAAAATTATAGCAGTTCATTACATTTTAGCTTATGAATAAGAAAAGACATTCTTAGTTACATAAGAGGTGTGGATATACATAAAAATATAAAACATAAGTAAAAATAGTGCACTAATAAACTAAAAGTTACACACTCATTATTGTTAGTGAAAATATGAATTTAGTTAGTGCAAGTAAGAAGATTAATGACTGAAAACTAGGGAGGTAGTTAGTCTGGGTTTGCACAGGGGCATAGCCAGTGTGATTTAAGGTATGGTTTGAGTTTAGTTTTAAATAGTGTAATTGAGGTAAGGAGGTTAGGTCATTAGGGAGGGTGTTCCAGGTTTTACCCACCGTGTTAGCGAACAGAGAGTCTCCGGCCAGATTGTTGGTTTTACCTACTGTACCAGTAGTTTATTAGATGAGTGTAGGGTCTTAAGGTTGTTGTATGGGGTGATAAGGTTAGTGAGTATTGGAGTATTTGTAGGTTGATATTGAATCTTATGGGCAATAGTTAGTTGGCTCAATAGAATAAGATTTGGCAACTCTAACCATCCTAGTTGATTAAGATTGTTGCAATGATGGGTTCTATAGGTAGACCCGGTTGCAAATCTAGCAATATTATTGTAGGAGATGGCCAGTTTGTTCATCTTACTTTTACATAATTTAATATAAATAGGGGATGCATATAATAGGGTTGAGATTAAGTGGGTACGGGTAATAGTGGTCCGGGCTAGTGGAATCAGAAAGGGTTTGATCCTGTAGAGGGAACCTAGTTTCTTGTTTACTGTTTTTATGGTGTTGTTAATATGGGGCTCAAAGGTAAGGTTATTATCGATTAGTACTCCAAGTAGTTTTGTGGTAGAGTTGGGAGATATGATGGTACCATTGCTAGATGTAACAGTGAAGTTCAGTGGGGAGGCTCTGCGGGTGGGAGTGAATATTAGCATTTTTGTTTTGTTTGGGTTCAGGATGAGACATCGGTGAAGGAGGCAATTCTCTACTGTGCTGAACACTTCTTGGGTTAGGGACTGAAGCTGTGATGGGGAAGAGGCTGAGCATATTAATGTGGAATCATCTGCGTATTGGATACAAATGGCTTGAGGTAATTGAGAGTGTAGATCATTTGTAAAAATAGAAAAGAGGAGAGGACCCAATATAGAGCCTTGAGGGACACCAAGGGAAATTGGAGGTGGGAAGACAGGTTATTCTCCCATAATACAGCCTGTTGCCTGTTATTTAAATAGGATTGTAACCACTCTATAGCAAGTGGATCCAGTGAGAAGTTTCTAAGTGTGTTTATGAGTAGCTGGTGATTGACCATGTCAAAGGCTTTTGACAGATCAATGAAGAGGGCTGAGGACAGAGTGTCATTAGTACAATTTTTATTAATGCAGTCAGTGAAGGATAAGAGAGCAGAGGTTGTGCTATGAAATGGTCTGAAGCCATGTTGGCAGGTGGCTAGTAGGTTGTTTTATAGTAGGTGGTTTAATAGTTGCTTGTGAATGCACTTCTCCATGATTTTTGCCAGTAGGGATAATATGGCTATAGGCCTATAGTTAGAAAAACCTTTGGAATCACTACCTTTATGCAGGGGGATGATATGTGAGATTTTCCAGATTGATGGAATGGTTCCTTCAGAAATAGTTCTATTAATGAGGGTGGATATGGGGTAGGCTATAGCTTTAGTAGCTTTTTGGAGGTATTCTGCAGGTAGTAGGTCTACAGAGAGGGTGGTGAGTTTAAGTTTCTGAATAAGGGTGCAGACAAGGGATGTCTTATGCATCGCAGATGAAGTTACAACCACAGAGTTAAACAATTAGCTCAGGAAATAGATATTTGCAAGTTAAATAAAAGGCGAAAATGGGACATGGAATTACATGCTGTAGAGAAAAGACAGCCAAGAACTGAATCAAAAAATGTGTGAATTAAGAGTATAACATTAATGTTCCCATTATGGCAATACATTTGAAATAACCGGAAGCATACTGCTTTGTTTTTTTTTTTCATAATTTACATGTTTGTGAGACAATGATCCAAAGAGTTGCGCAAAGGAGGGAAACAGAGACAGGTGAGGATGAGTGAGATGAAGTCTGGGATAAGGTACCACAGCTAGAGAAAGGGTTCAAACTGGAAGATTGGCACATCAGGAAATAACCAAAAGTAAAATAAAAACTACAATAAACTGGAACAACAAACTTTTGCAGGGGGGCATGCCCCCTTGCACCGCCACACCCTCACTAATTATATATACTAACTCCGAGATCACACTACAGTGGGGAAAGAGGTGCATTTCCTTATCCTCACTGTACAACATCCCAGAATGGCCAACAGGTGTTCTGTTATTTGTATTTTACAAAAGTGCAGTTTCGTTAAACTGCACTTTCGCTTAAGTAAGTTCGACTTTTTCAGTTTCGAAGAGGTGTACTTTCGATGAACGAATGTAGGCCCATATACATATATATATATATATATATATATATATATATATATATATATATATATATATATATATATATATATGTGTGTGTGTGTGTGTGTGTGTGTGTGTGTGAGTGTGTGTGTAATTGTGTTGGGGGCTGGCTAAAATTTCAGTAACTATTAAATCATTGCCATATCTTTTTCATTGGGGAGCTTATGATATATTAATATGTTATACATATGCACTGTGTTAAACATTTTTTATCTTATTTTGCTTGCTTGCGTTTTGTCGATCAGTGGCTTGCACTTGTATATAAACTTGCATTTTTAATACAATCTGTTTTTTGTACACAACCTTTTTATACAATTGGTTTTATAGAATTAATCAACATTTTATTTACATCAAGGATTTTAAATGAATGCTAAATGTCAAGCTTAATATACTTTCTTAATTGCCTGGGAATGAGTGTGATGTCATAATTAATTATAGTATTTAGTATGTTGAAGGCTTTCTTACGATTGTAATATTTTGTCTGAGGAAGGTGGGGAGAATCTCTCTACCGAAAGCGCTTACAAATAAGGTGTTATTTGACTGGTAGCTGCCTAGACTTTGCTTCAGTATTTCGTTGCCACTGGTATCATTGCCATACAGCTTAACTAATGTTTTTATATTATGTGTAATTTGGTATAATTATTTAAACTGTAGTTTTTTGTATTATTTTTAAAGATTGTAAAAGTATTGCCCTTGAAATGTTTTCTCATCCTTAGGAGCTTTTCTCATGGGTCTTCACTGAAAATGGGCTCCTACCCAGCTGGATTTTCCCAGGAAGCAAATGTCCATAAATAAAAGAATATGCAAGAATCTCAATATTTTTTTTCACAGTTGTGACTACTTCTGTTTCAAAATGCATCAAAAGTTCTTCTGTATCACTTCTAAATACTGGATGGAAATGTTATATATTTTTCAGCTTGAATTACAAATAATTGTTAAACTTATAAAATTGGATGACTAGAATCATTGGTGATGGTGATAGCTAGTTGTGTAAACTGGTTCATCTGCCACATTTTAATATGTTGCTGTTTTTTGGGGGTTTATTGTTATTTCTTATTTTCAGTAAAAATTATAACTTTTAGTCTTACATTATCAAACATATTTTAACTAAAATAAACAAGCAATACTCGTGATATGTCATGCAGCAAAAATTTTCTCAAGCCCGCTGCACAAAAATAAGACTGACAAACGGGAATCAGTCTTTTCCCTTAAAAAATATGAATTATTTCATGCACAGTCCACAGATCGAATGTTACTAACTCTATGTATAATTAAGGCCTGCAAAAGAAATCATAACATACAGAGTTAGGATCGGGTCTGTGATCGTAACCACATTATTATGTGTTTCAGACATCGATGCCAAGAAAGTCACCTCGAGAGAAAAACTCGGGAACTGAATCTTGGCATCCATGTGGAGAACACATAATAATGGGTTACGATCAGTGAGACCTGATCATAATAATTTGTAGTGTACACATATCTGTCTGTCCAGCATCTTCTAAGTCACACACAAAATTCTTGTATTGTATAATAATTTGTAGTGTACACATATCTGTCTGTCCAGCATGTTCTGTTTAAGTCACACACAAAATTCTTGTATTGTATTTCTGGTACTCTTTGACTTACAAATATGTAGAAGATTCATAAGTGTGGGGTTTGTGAATGCTTTAGAAGTCAGGCATAGATCACCCCTCAGCAATCTATAGGAGACTGAGAGGGAAAGGGCTTTAAGGTGCTTAAATAAGGCAGGTTTGTTATGCCTTGTATTCTTTTTGTAAGGAACTTCTGAGGTCACTCTAGTTGCTACATATGCATGGTCAGGTACATACCAAAGGGAGCATCGTACTCTTCAATTGGTCTGATAAGGGCAGCGTACAGTAAGATAATGACCTCTTTGGACCTAGATGCCATGCCCTTACTTTTAAGTTCGGCAGCATAAAAGAATTTCCTCACCACTGTGTCCACATGGTGGTCAAAGGTAAGGCTACTGTCTACTTGTGTATCCAGATCCTTGACCACTTGGTCAACTCTTAGATGTGCATTTTCAACATGGTAACTAGTTAGGATAATTGACTTCCCAAAGGGTACAATTATGCATTTTTTTAGCATTGAGTTTAAGACCATAGCTTTGGCACCATTTGTTAGTCAGAGATAGACCTTCTTGAAGAATGCTAGTGTCTGTAGGGGGTTCAATGATAACCCCAAGCTTCCAATTATCTGCAAACATAGTTAGCCATAAACCTTCAGCATTTGCTTCCATTTCAGAGAAACAGATTGCAAAAAGGAGTGGACCCAGTACCAAGCCTTGGGGGACTCAGCTAGTCACTGGCCTCTTGGTGGAGGTGACCTCACCTATTTTGACCACCTGGCTGCTATCAATGAGCCAGTTGGCCATCCAGCAGGTGATAATAGAGTTTATACCAAAATCAGTGAGCTTTTCTATAATGCCTGAGTGATGTGTTATATTAAAAACCTTGGCCAGGTCGAGTAGACTGTGTGCACAGTCTTACCTTCATCCAGTGTTTTGGTGACCCTCTCAAAAAAGTCCACCAAATTTAGTAGGCATGACCTTCCTTTAACAAAGCCAAACTGTGATGGTTCCAGCATTTGTAGGTCACCCATGTCCTCTTTTATTATGTTCATGATGATTCTTTCTATGGCCATACATATGAGGCTGGTAAGGCTTATGGGCCTGTAGTGACTAAAATCTGTGATTTCACCTTCTTTATGCAGGGGAAAGACTGTAGCCATCATCCATTTCTTGGGCAGAAAAACTGACAGAAAGCTCCAGTTGAAAAGTGATTCAAGTGGACCCAAGAGGTCATGTTTCATGCTATTTATTAAGCATCCTTGGATGTTATCGGGGCCCATCAATGCAGTGTTTTTGGCCTTGGAAAGTGCATTGATGACTTGTTCACTAGTAATGGTTGGAGGGATTGTGTTATGTGTATTTTCTTTGGAAAATCAGGGGGAATGGGGGGAAATGTTAAACTAAACCTGACAACCAAAAGGTTGAGAATGGCCACCTGTTCAGTGTAGGTGATGCCATTTACAATATGCTCTGGGCATTGTTGTAAATTTCCTCTGAGGATTCGTACATTACTGTAGAAAGCTTTGTGGTTGTCCTTTGCCTGAGAAGCTATTTTTTTCTTCAAATTTATCCTTTGAAGTATTAATTAACCCTGCTACCTGCCTGGTTACATTGGTCAGTGGGCTTTTAGTATGACTTTATTCTATGCTTGGACAAGAATTTTCGTTTGTTGTATAACCAATGGATATTGTCATTCCACCGGGGTGGCTTTTCTTTTGAGTTTGTCTTGTTCTTAATATAAGTGGATACAGCTCAGTCTATACAGCCATCAGTATGGCTGTACAGAGATTTTGTAAATCGCTCAATATATTCCATAGTGTTCACTGGGTTTGGTGGTGGTTGGCCTTTAGCCAAGGTGCCTCTTAGTAGAGAGAGGTTAGCCTTGGAATAGTTCCCAAAGGATTTTGGTTTTGCTGGATCCCCAGATTTAATTTTTATTTCAAGTAATATTGCCTTCTGGTCAGATCTGGTGAGTGACAATATTATACTGGGTGAAGAACATTGTCCCCCCATGTTCGTGAGTACAAGGTCAAGAATGTTTGTACCTCTTGTAGGAGAATGGACCAACTGTACCAGGATGTTGCTATTAACAATGTTTACGAATCACTGGGCTTGTGTATTAGAAGTGGTGTAGGATTCCCAGTCTATAGAGGGGGTAGTTGAGATCCCCCATGCAGATCATATTGGGTTGAACAGTGAGGGACTCTAGCACATTGAGATAGGTAGTACAGGTTTCCTGGGCCATGGAGGGGGACCTATAGGTTGGAAGGATAAGGTACAACACCCTGTTTATGGTGAGTTGCACAAGTATGAATTCCAGTGGGTCATATACTTTAACTATTCTGGATGTGAGATTGGTCATACTATAGACTGACACTCCTCCATCTTTAGTTTCCCCCTGTGCAGTGGCTGGTCAAAAGGTGGGAAAGGCATTAAAATCTTGCATTGCTGGGGTACTCTCAGCAACTTTAAACCATGTCTCAGTTACTATACAGATATCTTCACTCTACAGGGAAAGAAGGCTTGCAGGGAGTGGAGTTTTCTGTTAAGATGTCTAGCATTGAGCAGTACCACCTTCAGATATGTCTCCATAGGTTCAGTAGGTTTATCAGTTTGGCATTGCCTAAAAAAGGCACTATGGGGTGGAAAAGGTCTTTGCCAATATCCAAAAGCCTGGATGGGATAAATGCAGACCATCATTGACAAAGCAGAGTGGTCTGTCCACCATGTCCTCCCAGGCTGTCAAATATGGTACCTCCCCTGGAATGACACTAGAAGCAAAGCCAGTTGTTAAAATCAATCATTTTCTGTTGGTATTTGGTAACATGGCATCATCCTTTGAGAAAGTAGTATGCTGCTCAGAGCTAGGATCATACCTGTTGGTATCATGGCATCACCCTTGGGGAAGGTAGTGTGCTGCTCAGAGCTAGGATCATACCTGTTGGTATCATGGCATCACCCTTGGGGAAGGTAGTGTGCTGCTCAGAGCTAGGATCATACCTGTTGGTATCATGGCATCACGCTTGGGGAAGGTAGTGTGCTGCTCAGAGCTAGGATCATACCTGTTGGTAACGTGGCATCATCCTTTGAGAAAGTAGTATGCTACTCAGAGCTAGGATCATACCTGTTGGTAACGTGGCATCATCCTTTGAGAAAGTAGTATGCTGCTCAGAGCTAGGATCATACCTGTTGGTATCATGGCATCACCCTTGGGGAAGGTAGTGTGCTGCTCAGAGCTAGGATCATACCTGTTGGTAACGTGGCATCATCCTTTGAGAAAGTAGTATGCTGCTCAGAGCTAGGATCATACCTGTTGGTATCATGGCATCACCCTTGGGGAAGGTAGTGTGCTGCTCAGAGCTAGGATCATACCTGTTGGTAACGTGGCATCATCCTTTGAGAAAGTAGTATGCTGCTCAGAGCTAGGATCATACCTGTTGGTATCATGGCATCACCCTTGGGGAAGGTAGTATGCTACTCAGTGCTAGGCTCATACCTGCCTGAGACACATAATCAGTGAGCTTGATCATGTCTCACTTCATATGGTCCAGAGAGGTACATCTCAAGTCATTCACACCCATACGCACTATGACAGAATCATACTGGTACCTGCTGTGGTTCAATGACATAAGCACTTGAACTTGTTTAAACATTGTTACATTACATTAAATAAGATATCCTATTTAAACATTGTTACATTACATTATATTACATATCCTATTTAAACATTGTTACATTACATTATATTACATATCCAATTTAAGTATTTTAACATTACATTATATTACATATCCTGATTAAACATTGTTACATTATATTATATTACATATCATATTTAAACATTGTACATTACATTATATTGCATACACTATTTAAACATTGTTACATTACATTATATTACATATCCTATTTAAACATTGTTACATTACATTATATTACATATCCTATTTAAACATTGTTGCATTACATTATATTACAGATCCTGTTTAAACATTGTTACATTACATTATATTACATATCCTATTTAAACATCGTTACATTACATATTACATATCCTATTTAAACATTGTTACATTACATTATATTACATATCCTATTTAAAAATCATTACATTACATTCTATTAAATATCCTATTTAAACATTGTTACATTACATTATATTACATATACTATTTAAACATTGTTACATCACATTACATATCCTGTTTAAACATCATTACATTACATTATATTACATATCCTATTTAAACATTGTTACATTATATTATATTACATATCCTATTTAAACATTGTTACATTATATTATATTACATATCCTATTTAAACATTGTTACATTATATTACATATCCTGTTTAAACATTGTTACGTTATATTGCATATCCTATTTAAACATTGTTACATTACATTATATTACATACCCTATTTAAACATTGTTACATTACATTATATTACATATCCTATTTAAACATTGTTACATTATATTATATTACATATCCTATTTAAACATTGTTACATTACATTATATTACATACCCTATTTAAACATTGTTAATTACATTATATTACATATCCTATTTAAACATTGTTACATTACATTACATATCCTTTTTAAACATTGTTACATTACATTATATTACATATTCTATTTAAATATTGCTACATTACATTATATTACATATCCTGTTTAAACATTGTTACATTACATTATATTGCATATCCTATTTAAACATTGTTACATTACATTATATTACATATCCTGTTTAAACATTGTTACATCGTATTATATTACATATCCTATTTAAACACTGTTACAATACATTATATTACATATCCTATTTAAGCATCGTTACATCACATTATATTACAGATCCAATTTAAACATTGTTACATTATATTATATTACATATCCTATTTAAGCATCGTTACATCACATTATATTACAGATCCAATTTAAACATTGTTACATTATATTATATTACATATCCTATTTAAGCATCGTTACATCACATTACATTACATATCCTTTTTAAACATTGTTACATTACATTATATTACATATTCTATTTAAATATTGCTACATTACATTATATTACATATCCTATTTAAACATTGTTACATTACATTACATATCCTATTTAAACATTGTTACATTACATTACACATCCTATTTAAATATTGTTACATTGCATTATGTTACATATCCTATTTAAACATTGTTACATTACATTATATTACATAACCTCCTTAAACATTGTTACATTACATTATATTACATATCCTATTTAAACATTGTTACATAACATTATATGACATATCCTATTTAAACATTGTTACATTGTATTACATATCCTATTTAAACATTACTACATTACATTATATTACATATCCTATTTAAACATTGTTACATTACATTATATTACATATTCTGTTTAAACATTGTTACATTATATTACATTATATTACATATCCTGTTTAAACATTGTTAAATTACATTATATTATATATCCTATTTAAACATTGTTACATTACATTATATTACATATCCTGTTTAAACATTGTTGCATTGCATTATTTTACATATCCTGTTGAAACATTGCTGCATTACATTATATTACATATCCTATTTAAACATTGTTACATTACATTATATTACATATCCTATTTAAACATTGTTACTTTACATTATATTACATATCCTATTTAAACATTGTTACATTACATTATATTACATATCCAATTTAAACATTGTTACATTACATTACATATCCTATTTAAACATTGTTACATATTATTTTCCATATATTTAAACATTGTTACATTACATTATATTACATATCCTATTTAAACATTGTTACGTTACATTATATTACATATCCTATTTAAACATTGTTACGTTATATTATATTACATATCCTATTTAAACATTACATTACATTATATTACATATCCTATTTAAACATTGTTACATTACATTATATTACATATCCTATTTAAACATTGTTACATTACATTATATTACATATTCATTTTAAACATTATTACATTATATTACATATCCTATTTAAACATCGCTGCATTACATTATATTACATATCCTATTTAAATATTGTTACGTTACATTACATTACATATCCTATTTAAACATTGTTACATTACATTATATTACATATCCTATTTCCTGGAGCTTTTCTCTCTGGGCTTCAGCTGAAAATGAGCATTGTCCTTATTTTTTCTTTCCCACTAAACAAAAGCAAATAAATATATAAATACCAGTGTTTACCATCGGAAGGTCGAACCTGACACCATTGAATGATGATATCATCGACCCCTTTCCATGAAACCGACAATGTCGAATTCCGACATTGTCAAAATACAAATCGCTGTAAACCCCGGTACGGGCTTTAACATGATTCAACAACATTCATATTTCAACAATGTCAGGTTTGACATTGTTGCCATTCGGCCTCCCAACATCGACTGAAGTGGGTTTGACTGAACCCACCTCGAACTTCTAAGTTTCATCCAATACCAGACATTTCTTTTCAACACAGTTTTCCATGTAGGCAGGGGTAACACTGTTAGTTTCTTCTTGGCAGGGCAATAGCTCTGCTTCTTTTTCCAGGTTTCAGAAACACTTTTTCAACAGTCTTTGTCCTTCACATGTAGCACCACAGAGATTCCCCCCACCCTAGAACACTCATTTAAACACAGGTGTCAGGACTGTAACTCTCTCAAGAGGTTATAGCTATGATATACACCTAAATGATGCCTCCATGTAATACCTGACGTAGAGAAATGTCTCTCTATGGTTTGCCTATCTGGCACAAAATTAATTCTGCAGTTTCCTCTTTATTTCTCTACCCCTGTCCCTCTCTCTCTGTATATTTCTCCCCCTCTCTTCCTATCTCTCTTTTCTCTGGCTTGCCTGCAAGCTTCAGATCCAGACACCCTGCCTTTCCTTCCATGACACTTCCTCTAATACACACAGTGCACAAACAGCTGACACAGTAGGCCCAGGAGCAGTGTCTTTCCCAGGTTTATCATCAGTGTGCCTTACAATGTAGAGCTTGTGCTTCAAAACACCAGTCACATGTATTGGTATAATACAGTTAAGTGTTCCACATGCTCTGTAAACAGAAGGTCATCTGACACTGATCTCATATGCCTCTATCACCTCACTAGCCATGATATGTAGTCTGAATATGTCTGGGGTAGGTAGGAGAGGCCAGCAGAGGAGAAGAAGAGGTACCAAGAGCAGCTCCAAAAATCATAAGGCAGTGCTGCAAACATTCCCCAAAAGTGAAATTAATTTATTTCAGAAAGTTAACTACACTGTACAATCAAAGGTTAACTTTATGATATCAGAATTGTTGTGGATGGGTCCCTGAAGTTCCACAAGTCCTTGATTTTGTATTTCTTCTGTCACAGCTGAACTAACTTGGGAAAAAGGTATTCGTATTCAGAACCATAAGGATCAACACGTCACATAGGATACCTATACACCAACAACAGGCTTCCTGCAGATTATGGGAATTTAATTGGACTGTTTATAGGTTCATAGGTTCATACTAGGCTATCAGCCCTAGGGCATTTATAAGCCTAGCCAGAGTGTGTTTGGCTTTCACCACCCATTTTAAATTAATTTTGCTATGCCCTTTTTCGAGGTTAGTATACTGTGCTTCTGTCTAACATTGACACAGAAGTGATACCCAGGGTAAACCTACGATCTCCCATCCACTCATCAAGATTCCTCTTGAAGAGAGTCAATGAGGGACTCTGCCTAACCTGGACTTGGATTTTATTCCAGAGTGAAGGGAGCCTCTGGATTATGAATCTGTCACTCCAGCATGTCCTATTTATTTCAGTGCTGAGGTTCAAGTCTCTCGAGTGCGTAGCTTGATGGGATTTGGACTTTCTGAGGTGCAGCATGTCCATTAATTCCGGGTTGGACATGGCTTTATACGTCAGGCACAGATCGCCTCTGAGCAGGCGGTATGCCACTGAGTAGAGCTGGAGTTTCTTTAACTGGGCAGCATATGGCATCTGTTTGAGCCTTTAGATCCTCTTGGTGAGGTACTTTTGGGGTCTTTCCAGTTGCTGCAGGTGTCTGGTAAGGTACATCCCAAAAGGGGCATTGTACTCAATTATGGGCCTGATGAGGGATGAGTAAAGAGGCACGGTGACCTCCCCTGATCTACATGTGAATCCCATCATGATTAGGTGGGCTATATAAAATGTTTTTCTAACCACTTTGGCCACGTGGTTGTCAAATGAGAGATTGCTATCAACTTGGGTCCCCAGGTCCCTAATTACTTCTTCTGTACTTAATGGATTACCACCTATGTGGTAATTTGTGGGCACTTTGTTTTTGCCAAAGGGGATGACTATACACTTTTTGGTGTTTAGCTTGAGGCCAAGGCTCTGGCACCAGTTGTCTGTTTCTATGAGGCCCTTTTGGAGGATGCTTGTGTCGGCTGGAGAGTCAATTATGGCGCTCAGTTTGCAGTCATCTGCAAACTTGGTCAGCCACAGTCCTTCAGGGTTTACCTGTACTTCCGAGAAATATATAGCAAACAAGAGAGGTCCCAGAACTGAGCCATTGTGTGATGCCTCTTGTAACTGGTTTGGAGTCTGACATGGCTCCAGCAATTCTAACCATGTGGGTTCTGTCCTTGAGCCAGTTTGCAACCCATCTAGTGGCATAGGGGTTTATATTTAAGCTGGTGAGCTTATCTATAATGCCCGAGTTGGGTATTGTATCGAAGGCTTTTGCGAGGTCCAGGTAGGCTGTGTGGACCACCTTCCCCTCGTCAATGGCCTTGGTGACTGTTTCAAAGAAATCGACCAGGTTTAAGAGGCAGGATCTGCCCTTAACAAAGCCGAACTGGGTAGGATCCAGTGTCTGTAGGTCCCCAATATCTTTATTTATGAGGTCCATGATGATCCTTTCTATAGCTTTGCAGACCAAGCTAGTCAGGCTTATGGGGTGATAGTTTCCAGGATCCGTTGAGGCACCACCTTTGTGGAGAGGGACCACTGTTGCTGTACGCCACTCTTTGGGTACATATCCTGTAGTAAGGCTGAGATTGAACAGAAGTTTTATGTTTGAGTTTAGCTCTTCTTGGAGTTCATGTAGGATGCAGCCCGGGACACCGTCTGGTCCCATTAATGCTGTGTTTTTTGCTTTGGAGAGGGCGGCTCTTACCTGAGCATCTGAGATGTCAGGGGGGGCAGCACTCTGCTGGGATAGATATTTACTCTTTTGGTGGGGAGGGGGGGGAGAAGTTTGTGCTGAACCTGTCAGCTAGGATGTTGGCGATGTCTGTGGGTTTGGTGTATTTTTTGTCATTTTGGACTAATTCTGAGCATATCTGGGAATTCCCACCCAGGCTCCTAACATAACTAAAGAAAGCCTTGTGATTATCCTTAGTGTCTTTTGCAATTTTTCTCTCAAAGCTGGCCTTAGACGATTTTATGAGTGCCCATAGTTTTTTGCTAATACTGATCAGAGATGCCTTCCCTTTTTGGGATTTTGCTGTATCATGTAGTAGCTTCTTCCTTCTATTGTATAGTTTGTTTATGGCTGGGGTCCACCAGACAGTACGTCTGCCTTTGGAGGATTGGGTCTTGGTTTTATTTGGGATTGCATGATCCATGCATTCCTGAAGGTGTTCATAGAATGCATTTATAAAGGATTCTGCGGTCTGGGATGTATTTTCCACAGGCCCGGGGGCTTTGAAGGATTCCACCTCGGTTTTGAGGAGTGTGAAATTTGCTTTAGAGAAGTTTTTCACTGTGGTTTTCTGGGCAGGGGATGGGGTTGGAATGTGAATATCCAGTGAGATTAGTTTATGGTCTGATCTTACCAGTGAGGGATACACTTCTGGTCTGGAGCATAGAGTCCCCATGTTGCTGATGATCAGGTCCAGTATGTTTTCCCCTCTTGTGGGAGTGGTAACAAGTTGTTCTATAGCATTTGAGTTTATAAATTCTAGGAACCTTTGGGCTAGGGTGTTGGAACTAGAGTAATGCTCACAGTCTATGTTTGGGTAGTTGAAGTTGCCCAATATAATGGTGTTTGGAGAGACCTTCATATTTTCCAGTGTTCTCAGGAAGGCCGAGTGGGGTTCCTGGGTTTGGGAGGGTGGTCTGTAGCAGGCTATAAACTGGAAGGCAGTTTTACCCACTGTTAGTTGCACATGGATAGTCTCTGATGCTTCATGCTGTGCCACCAACCTGGAGGTGTGGGTATCTTTGACGAATATTGATACTCCCCCTCCTTTTGTGGTTCGGTCCAAGTTTTGGGGCCAAAAAGTGTGGTATGAGGTATAACCTGGTAGTGCTGGGGTGCTCTCGGGAGCCTTGAACCAGGTTTCTGTTACTGCACAGATATCGATGTTCTCTACGCTAAGGAGAGTTTCAAGTGCGTGCATCTTGAGGTTTAGACTTCTGGCGTTGAGTAGCATTACTCTTAGTTTCTTATCCCTTGTGATACCTATTGAGGTGGGTTTGTCTTTTGAGCCTTGCCTAAAAAAGGCACTATGGGGGTAGAAAGAGCCTTTGCCAATATCCGAAAGCCCAGGGGTGACAGGTGCAAGCCATCTCTAGTGAAGCATCGTGGCTTAATGATAGGCACCCTTTTAAACATGAGCCAGGTTATACAGACATCATAGGTTATAATGAAGTTGGGTCACACAGACATCATACGTTATAATGTAGTCGGGTCATGCAGCCATCATAGGTTATAATGTAGCCAAGTCATATTGTCATCATAGGTTATAATGTAGTCAAGTCATATGGTAATCATAGCTTTAAGTGCAGGATATGCTAATACCGTCCCTGCATGAGTGGAAACTGTGTACACAGATGACTCTGCAGTGCAGACCAAAAAGATCAAGGTGCTATTCTATTAGTACCTGAGTAATTGGTGAAAAGACTCATCTGAATGAGTCCACCTACCAACGTAAAATTATATCATTGAATATTGATGTATATTTCACCTATATGGCAGGCTAACCTTAGTAATGACAGTGGTGTTATGATTAGCACTGCTACCTGTAGCTGCTGGTTCTCCACGTTGGCTTCAAGCTCTGGTACTGTCTATATGGAATTTGAAAATCCTGGCTTTGTCCATGAAGCTGTTCACAGTGGGTGCTCTGGTTTCCTTCCACATTCCAGTGACAGGGACTAGGTGAATTGTCCACCCTCAAAATTGCTGAAAGGTAGTTGTATGTGTGTGTGTGTGTGTGTGTGTGTGTGTGTGTGTGTGTGTGTGTGTGTGTGTGTGTGTGTGTGTGTGTGTGTGTGTGTGTGTGTGTGTGTGTGTGTGTGTGTGTGTGTGTGTGTGTGTGTGTGTGTGTGTGTGTGTGTGTGTGTGTATGTTTCTGTATTTATCCATGTGTGTATCCTGTGAAGGACTGGTGTCCTGTCCAGGAATTGTTTCTTGTCTTCTCTCTACTAAGTGTTGCCATAGGCTATGATTTCCCAGTCACCCTAAACAGGGCAACGCAGATACTGGAAAATGAATGCCAGAATGAAAACTTCACTTGATTTGGACTGCCTACAAATTAAGTGGACAAAGGAATGATATACTGCTATCCTTCAACAATGAAACACCCTTACAAACTATTAAGAAGTATTGTTAGATGACACTTTCTGCATAAGACATTGTATGCTTCAGGCCAGGTCTAGTTTTAATAGCACATTAGAAATTATCTTTTTGATTTAATCGTACGTGCCATTTCTTTGTAAATGTTATTTTTTATTTTCTGTGATATGAATCAATAAACTTCCATATATCAGAAGCAGTAATACCATCCAGGTACCATCATGTCTATACTGTGCTTCTTGCCACTCTGTTTTCCTTTGCTACTGATATTACATGCTTTGCCCATGGGATACGAAATACTTCTGCTGATTTAGTGCAGATTAGCCCTGAATGACGAGACAAGAGGAACGAAATGTGTTCACTTCAATAGGTTTATTTAAATGATGAGGATGGGGATTATATGGTAATTATCTTCTCAGGCTTACTCCTGTTTTTAAAGAGATATAACACAATATCATAGTCATCCTTTTTATAACTCCTATTTTAAAGAGATATAACACAATATCATAGTCATCCTTTTTATAACTCTTGTTTTTAAAGAGACCTAACACAATATCATAGTCATCCTTTTTATAACTCCTATTTTTAAAGAGACATAACACAGTATCATAGTCATCCTTTTTATAACTCTTGTTTTTAAAGAGACATACAATATCATAGTCATCCTTTTTATAACTCCTGTTTTAAAGAGATATAACACAATATCATAGTCATCCTTTTTATAACTCCTATTTTTAAAGAGATATAACACAATATCATAGTCATCCTTTTTATAACTCCTGTTTTAAAGAGATCTAACACAATATCATAGTCATCCTTTTTATAACTCCTGTTTTTAAAGAGATATAACACAATATCATAGTCATCCTTTTTATAACTCCTGTTTTTAAAGAGGTATAACACAATATCATAATCATCCTTTTTATAACTCCTATTTTTAAAGATATATAACACAATATCATAGTCATCCTTTTTATAACTCCTATTTTAAAGAGATATAACAGAATATCATAATCATCCTTTATAGTCATCCTTTTTATAACTCCTATTTTTAAAGAGATATAACACAATATCATAGTCATCCTTTTCTTCAAGTAGGAGCAATTTTGTATTTAAGAATAGTTAACTGATTTGAAAAGGTAGATTATATCTTTATACCAATGTATTTAATAATATTATGCATACAACTAGTCTAGCATATCATGTGGATAATATGTAGAAGAAAGATTCAAATGATGCTTTACAAAGTTCGATTCCATGTAGCCTCTCTTCAATTAATATAAATTCTGTTTTCTTTTGTAAAGGTTATATAGTGTTTTTTCTATTGTATACAAATAAAGCAAACAGTTCTTACAGATACTGATCTTTTCTGTTCAACAAATTGACCACACAGGCAGGATTAACAACATTAGTCTTATATCTGACATTATTTGTTTTTTTTTTTTAAATGCATTCTTAGTTCTTTTCTGTTATGTTTCTTCTTTCAACTAAGTACTAATATGTATATCATGTAGGCTTCTTAATGAATACTCTATCTCAGCTTTTGGTAATATGGTTATTACTGATTATGCAAATATATTCATTATTTCAAAAAAAAATTGCTCTAAATCCAGATTGAACAGTATACCCTCCTAAAATTCTTCATTTTCTTGAGTTTGAATATGAGTATATGACTATTTGTACTTTCTGGATCTTCTTGTTACTGCACATTTTGAATATTTATTTTTGAGAAGGTAGTAACACTTAAAAATACTTGTTGCTCTATTATATTGTTTAGTTTCTTATTGGATAATTGTCTAATTATGTGGTTTAGATATGGGGCTAACCATTTTTCTCTTTGCTCTCATAGAAAGCTAAAGCTAAGCCATCAAGGGATTTTTAATTCTGTATGTTATACTAAAATTCCTTTAAAAAGAAAAGACATGTTGGCTTCAACCACTCATTAGAATCTCTGTTTATAGCTGCATTTCTTTATATTCACTAATACATTTTCTGACTTCATTCAGTTTTTCAACTGAAATAGGAACTTGTGAAATAATCAAAAAGAAAAAAAAAAGCAAAATTCTAGATCATTCTTTAGCACATCATCTTTTTGCATCAGCTTAGTGCATCAGCAAAGTGCATTTGCTTTACATGCTTGTACTTAACCTTCGGATCATGCATTCATAAGTTTAACAGCTTTACATGTAATTTACCTGGTGCTTTGTAAAACAATTTTTAAAATACTTTGTAGTGTTTTGTAATTGGTATCTACTAACTCTGATTTGCCATAAATATATTTATGAAACTTGCAATAGCTATCATGTTTTTCTGTTTGTGTGTACTTTGTTTGTGCTTCTATTAGAGATCTTGACCCATATGCAAATAGTAAACTTCCTGCATTAAAGTCACATCCAGGTGGACTCACACTTAGTTAAATGTAGGTATCTGTAAAACATTTTTTGCAGAGTATTGAAAGTGCTATCTTGTTCTGCCAACCAAACACAATCAGCACCATATGTAATAAGATGGGTATGAACTTTGGAAGATATTTTACAATTCCAAGAATTAGAGATGATTTATCATCTGACTTTTGCATATCTACTGTCCCCATGACTTTTTCCAGATCTGGCTTAAGCCCGTTCAGTGTCACAATAAGGCCAGTATACTGTATTAGAAATTAGTCACACATATTTTACAGTTACTGCTATTCAACTTCAGACCATTCTGCCTTAGTTTCTACAACAGTTGAATTAGTCTTGTATCATACTCATGTTTGATAGTTACAAAAAAAAAAAAAGATTCATTCATAGACATATTCTATTATATTGACCACATAAACCATACTTTGTATTATTTTCAAAACAGCTCTCTGAAATACTGCTGATGCTGATGAAATAAAATGTAGTCTTAAATATCTGCATATTCCTAGCATGGTGTTGAGAATGTGCTACTCTGAAATAATCTAATCCAGTCTGAACTGCCAAAAAGTTTTTACTAACATATATCATGGAGAAATGTCTTACACTAGGCTTAGGTGAAACATCTTTAGCATAAAATCATGAACATTGAGGTAGGTAGGTTATTTGTAATGGCACTGTAGCTAGTATTAGGGTATCTTTATCTACTATGTAAACAAGTAGACTTTCTGTAGTAGGGTGAACTGATATGTTTAGTCTTACCAGACAGGAAATCTGTATAATTTGTTTACAGTTGTTTTGTATCATGCTTGTACATGTGGCAAAGTGCAAGTTAGTAACAATAGAGTATACTGTAACTTTGGTAAGAGAATGCTCTTTGGTGGGACCTTTCTTCTACTATGTTTTAATAAATTTGAAATATTATGGTAGAGTCACTCAGTCATTATTTTCGTGTAGTTCTTAAAAGAGATATTTGGATAAAAGAAGATCAGCAATTTGTAGATATTTGATTTAGAGAATTATTGAGTGAGTCATTTAAATGTTGTGGTATAGAACTAAGTAGTTTTGTGCTGCCTCAAATACCATTATGGCTGACTTCCTGAGATTGTGAATAATTTATTCCTTGAAATGTACTACCAAAGAGGGAAAGAAATCCAATCATAATTTATTTTCTAGAGCATCAGAGAAGTTATTGGAGTTAGCTAGAAATAAATTGTCAATTTAAATGGTTAGTTTTAGAGTGGGATGATTTTACCATATGTCATTTAGGAATAATGAAAATAGGATTGGTCCATTAATAATCCACGCGAGACTCTACAGAGAGTTAATCCATTGTCTGGTCCTGAGTTGCCTAATCAAATCGGATAGCTTCTATTAGCAATTTAGGCTTCACAGTAAGATAGCATTCCTAAGCCAAAAGCTGTGTTTTCTAAATACTGTAATAATAGGAAAATGCTAACATATTTTAGGCACACACATCATCTATATGAAAATACCTCCTGTTTGCATTCCGCTGTTCATGTTGTAAATAGTGTTACCGTCTTGATGGCTATTAACAGTGCTAAAGATATTTGAACTCATGTTATACATCTCTGAGACATCCATACTTGTTTATGTGGTCAATAATTTGCTGGAAGATGATTTTTTCTAAGATTATAACTCTGGAGTAGATGTTGGTAATTGGTCTAAATTCTTAAGACCTGGTTGGGGTGACACTTCTGCCAGGGGAAATGATGTAAGCATGTTTGGAGTGTAAGGAAGATTTTATTCTAAACAAGAAACTTAAAATATTTGCTTGTAATGTAAGATTTCTGGACTTGCAATCTTAAGGATTGTATGCAAAGAATCAAATCTTTGTTGTGATCACTTATCCATGTCAAAAGGATATGTTCTTCAATAATGCTGAACATTAATTTTAAAAGTATAGTGAACACACAAAATTTCGTCAAGAATATCTGCAGTTACATTCTGTTGAAGAGGATGTTTATGTCATGTTGATGATATATCTATATGGATGTATGGAAGTCATGAATAAATCACTGTAACAACAAAGGTACAATCATCTTACAGGTATGCCTTTGTAATTATCCTAAGTTCTTTGCACATGAACTTTAGGAAATGTGGGTACAATTTGCTAAGCATATCACCTCTGTTTATTTATTTGTTTTTCAGAAACTTGAAGATATTTTCACTTTTATCTGTTTAAGGTAGTAAGTTAGAAGGGTCTATATCACCATGTTGACAGGGCTGTTCATTGAATGCCTGTATATCGACACATGTACACTGAAATACCTAAATGTGGTATGGCCACAAAAGGGATATTTTCCCAGGAAAAAAAATCACTGGGCCATTGTCGGGAATTTGATATTTCCTCCACTGTAGTGTGATGTCAGAGTTTGTATATTTAAGTAGGAGGTGTCTGGAGGGCATAGTGGGTGGTGAAGCTCCCCACTTTATTGTGTCAGTTGGCTTGTTTTGCTTTTTGTTGGCCCAATGATTTTTTTTTTCCCTGTGTAAAAAAATCACTTTTGTGGCCATTCGACATTTAGGTATTTCAGTGTACATGTGTCGACAAAAGGGTGTTCAATGAACAGCCCTGTTGACATGGTAATATAGACCCAGTTAGAAAAATATTGTTAAAATGTGTTGTTACAGTTGAGATCCAGCTGTGTAGTAAGAACAGTATGTTTTATGTTATTGTGAGTATTAATGAATGTTTCCACAATGCTTGACAGCTTTAGTGATAAAAATCTAGATTAGGACAAAATATTTCCTTTGCCTGTAGTATGTAATATTAAGATAATACTTTTCCCTTAAATTATACGTTTTTTGATCAGCTAATAGTATCAGTACTCTTTGTGACATATAATGCATTCTGTTTATTCATTCTGTCACACACAAGTTTCTTCATTCATTTTTTGTATTAATATGCAACTCTTTTTTTATTTTGGTTCTCACATATATTTGTAAAACTCCACACAGCATACTGGATTGCTTAAACTCTTTGTGTTTTCTTTTCTATCTTCATACCTAGTATGTATGGCATTACTTTTAATTAGCTTGATGTTTTTGGCACAATGTTGGATATCTCATGGCTTCCACTGTTATCATTTTTATATTTTTTTACGTTTCACTCTATACTATTTTTAAAATTGCCAATTGTCAGTCTGAAGCTTGCATACTTTCATTTCTTCATCAAACCCTTTCAACTGTCTATTTGTACTTTTTCTCCCTCTATTTACATCTGGTACTTAATCGTGTAATTTTTATTCTCTTAATGCCTCTAACAAGTCCCTAGCAGTGATTCAACCAAAGCACAATATTCAAGACTATTATTCTGTTTTCTGCTTCAAATATATGTGTGTCTATATCTTTATGAGCCCCTTCACTTCTTGAAAAGAATAAATACATTGCAAATGGCAAATTTTCTTTGACTCATAATAAGCACCGAATCTGACTGCTAAGTTCCTCTTAAATTTTTAAATACCTTTATACCTTCTTCATATGTAATATGCAGACATATTCCCTTTTTTTAGGAATTCTAGATGTAGTGAGATATGACTCAGATCTCTAAATCTAAAGCTGTATGCTAAAATTTTAGACTTTTAAGACAAAACCTACACTGGCATTTATAGTATGAAAAATCAGATAGTTTTTGCATTTATTTTATCAAAATATTTAAAATAAAATATGTACTGTGTACTGTCTGACCATGTTATAAAAGTCAATAACACATTACAAATGGATACTTTCTTTGTTCTTTTTTTCTGAAAGTTGCAGAGCTGACACTCAGGAGGACTGCTGTTCTTGGTATCATTGATTTTAAGTTTTAAGTTTTTCAGATATTGTGTAATAAACTTCTGCTGAAGAAGTTCAGGAGTGACCTGGAAAGAAGAGACAAAAAGGTGCAAGGTGTCTTCATTTCAAAAGCTTTATTTTATGTATTGGACAACAATTTTATTAGGAGCAGGGCAAAATATGAGGCAAAATCATGGACATCTGAAATAAATGACAGCAGGCAGAAAAAAGTGCTCCTCTGTAGAAGTAAAAACTTTTAAGTATCGGGACATTTAATTCTGACACACATTCTGTTTATAAGAGTGTGAAAGCAAAGCTATCTAGAAAGCATTTTTTGCTGTTAATCCCAAACACAAGACCTAATCTTAACACTATTAAGGTTTCCTTAAAAGCTTTTTGTTAAGCCGTGCTAAGCGCTGGTACGTTTGTGTCTTCCTTTATGGAAGCACTTAAGTTTATCTTTCTCCTGACTTTGGAGTGTAATTATGGTGCCAAATGTACTGCATAAGGATTATGTCAGAGATAAGGTACAGCAGATGCCAACACCGCCAATACTGGTGTGCCACAGGGCTCCATTTTTTGACCCTGTACTCTTTAATATATTCACTAACAATTTACATAAATCTTCTCAACAAGCTTTCCTCATACAATATGCTGATGATTTTACCTAGTATGCACTTCAGATAACCTGATACAAAACATTTAACTCTGTTGTAAGTTGTAAACAAGATAATCACCTGTTATTAAATCCCCTAAAAAACTAAATTACTTCTCTTTTCTCCAGACTGCCATTTTCATGAAAAAACACCTTTAAAATGTATTCCTTAAATAATATCATGATTGAAAATGTATTCCTTAAATAATATCATGATTGAAAATGTATTCCTTAAATAATATCATGATTGAAGTTACTTCATTTCATACAAAGCTTCTTGGCATGACAATGACAATCTTAAATTTGATTTACAAAATATCCACAAGAGCTTCAAGAAAACCAATCCAAAACTAGACACCCTATATAGAGTAAAGAAATTCCATATAGACTCTGCCAAGGTACGTCTAGCTACCACTTGCCTCTTACCCTGTCTCCTATATGGAGTCCTTATCATGATCAGCCTACAAGCCTCCCTTAGTTCTACACGTGAACAATGCTGCATCAAAGTTGCCAGATATACTTGCAAAAAACTTACTAAACCCTCCACTGTTTAGCACTAAAAATACTTAACTGGCTCAAACTTCCTTACCACCTATCATACCTTGGTCACCTTAACCCACAAAATCATCTATACCCCATTTGGCTGCCCATCAATTATCCCCCTACTCTAATTTTATCTACCAAACTAACCCCTTCAGTCAAAAGATAACTGCTTAGCATTTACAAACCACAAAGGACAGCTGGGGAAAATCTCTATTCTAGTAATGTAGCTAGAACTTGGAATAAAATTCCTACATCATTCAGGTTTATCTCATACCTCCATATTTTCAAACCATTACTAAAAGACTCCCTCTCTGCCTCCTGGATTTGTCCCTGCTCTTCATCTGAGAAATAGCTTTTCCTAATACCCTTCATCACCTTTCTTATACGTCCCTTTAAAGCACTAAATCACTTTACCTGCTTATCCCCTTCTAATACCTCACTTTATTGTAGCACTTAAACTACTATAATTACTCATAATTGGCATAACCAAATCAGTGTCCCATCACTACTTCTCTGTTAACACTCTAACTTGCTTTTCTCCTCTAAGTTCTCACTCATTATATTTCTTAAATTATTCCTACCTAACTTGTACATCACTCTTCTATCTGAAAAGTCTCAGCACAAGGCTTGTAAACTCATGTTTGTGAATATCAGTACAAATTTACTTTTTATTTTTTTTCTGCTACCTGCATTTAACCAATCTTGCATTTTTTTATCCTTGTTATTCTAAATTATGTATATTATACTAATATAGTATTACCCTGTTACTATACTGTTACTCTGCATTATGTATATTATATTAATATTGTATTACCCTGTTACTGTACTGTTATTCTACATTATGTATATTATACTAATGTTGTATTACCCTGTTACCATACTGTTATTGTACATTATATATATATTATACTAATATTGTATTACCCTATTGCCATACTGTTACTCTATACTATGTATATTATACTAATATTGTGTTATCCTTTTACCATACTGTTACTCTACATTATGGATATTATACAAGTTTTGTGTTACCCTATTACCATACTGTTACTCTACATTATGTATATTAAATAAGTTTTGTCTTACCCTATTACCATACTGTTACTCTACATTATGTATATTATACTAATATTGTATTACCCTATTGCCGTACTGTCACTCTACATTATGTATATTATACTAATATTGTATTATCCTGTTACCATAATGTTACTCTACAGTATGTATATTATAATAATATTGAATTACCCTGTTACCATACTGTTACTCTATACTATGTATATTATACTAATATTGTGTTATCCTTTTACCATACTGTTACTCTGCATTATGTATATTAAACAAGTTTTGTCTTACCCTATTACCATACTGTTACTCTACATTATGTATATTATACTAATATTGTATTACCCTATTGCCGTACTGTCACTCTACATTATGTATATTATACTAATATTGTATTATCCTGTTACCATAATGTTACTCTACAGTATGTATATTATAATAATATTGAATTACCCTGTTACCATACTGTTACTCTATACTATGTATATTATACTAATATTGTGTTATCCTTTTACCATACTGTTACTCTGCATTATGTATATTAAACAAGTTTTGTCTTACCCTATTACCATACTGTTACTCTACATTATGTATATTATACTATGATTGTATTACCCTATTACCCTACTGTTATTCTACATTATGTATATTATACTAATATCGTGTTATCCTATTACCATACTGTTACCCTATTACCATACTGTTACTCTACATTATGTATATTTAACAAGTTTTGTCTTACCCTATTACCATACTGTTACTCTACATTATGTATATTATACTAATATTGTATTACCCTGTTACCATACTGTTATTGTACATTATATATAGTATACTAATATTGTATTACCCTATTACCGTACTGTTATTCTACATTATGTATATTAAACAAGTTTTGTGTTACCCTATTACTGAACTGTTACTTTATGTTATGTATATTATACTAATATCGTATTACCCTGTTATCGTACTGTTACCCTATTACCATACTGTTACTCTACATTATGTATATTAAACAAGTTTTGTCTTGCCCTATTACCATACTGTTACTCTACATTATGTATATTATACTAATATTGTATTACCCTGTTACCATACTGTTATTGTACATTATATATAGTATACTAATATTGTATTACCCTATTACCGTACTGTTACTCTACATTATGTATATTAAACAAGTTTTGTGTTACCCTATTACCGAACTGTTACTTTACGTTATGTATATTATACTAATATCGTATTACCCTGTTACCGTACTCTTAGTCTACATTATATTATACTAATATTATGTTACCCTGTTGCCATACTGTTACTCTACATTATGTGTATTATACTAATATTGTATTACCCTGTTACCATACTGTTAGTCCACATTTTGTATATTATACTAATATTGCATTACCCTACCATACTGTTATTCTACATTATATATATTATATTAATATTGTATTACCCTATTACCATACTGTTACTCCATACTATGCATAGTATACTAATATTGCGTTATCCTATTATCGGACTGTTACTCTACATTATGTATATTATACAAGTTTTGTGTTACCCTATTACTATACTGTTACTCTACATTATGTATATTATACTAATATTGTATTACCCTGTTACCATACAGTTATTCTACATTATATATATTATACTAATATTGTATTACCCTATTGCCGTACTGTTACTCTACATTATGTATATTATACTAATATTGTATTACCCTGTTACCATACTGTTACTCTACAGTATGTATATTATACTAATATTGAATTACCCTGTTACCGTACTGTTACTCTACATTATGTACAGTGGATATAAAAAGTTTACATACCCCTGTTAAAATGCCAGGTTTCTGTGATATAAAAAAATGAGACCACAACAAATCATTTCTAAACTTTTCCCACATTTAATGTGACCTATAACCTGCACAATTCAATTGAAAAGCAAACAAATATGTTAGGGGAAAAATATAAAAAAGTAAAAAATGTACAATATGCTGGTTGCATAAGTGTGCACACCCTTAAACTATTACTTTGTTGAAGCACCTTTTGATTTAATTACAGCATTTAGTCTTCTTGGGTAGGAGTCTATCAGTATGGTGCATCTTGACCTGGCAATATTTGCCCACTCTTCATTGCAAAAGTGCTTCAAATCTGACAGATTGTGAGGGCATCTCTTGTACACAGCCCTCTTTGGGTTACCCCACAGATTTTCTATTGGATTTAGGTCTGGGCTCTGGCTGGACCATTCCAAAACTTACATTTTCTTCTGGTGAATCCACTCTTTTTTTGATTTGGATGTATGCTTGGGGTCATTGTCGTGATGAAAGGTGAAAGTCCTCTTCATCTTCTGCTTTCTAGCAGATGCCTGAAAGTTTTGGGCCAAAAGCGACTGGTATTTAGAACTGCTCATAATTCCTTCCACCTTGACTAAAGCCCCAGTTCCAGCTGAATAAAAGCAACCCCAAAGCATGACACAGCCACCACCATGCTTCACCGTGGGGATGGTGTTCTTTTGGTGATGCAAAGTGTTGTTTTTGCGCTAAACATACCTTTTGGAATTGAGTCCAAAAAGTTCAACCTTGGTCTCATTAGACCATAACACATTTTCCCACATGCTTTTGGGAGACTTGGATTATTGTTTTGCAAATTTTAGCTGGTCCTGGATGTTTTGGTGAGAGAACCACATGATTAGACTATCCATAATTGAGCTGCAATATAAATAATAAAATATTAGAACAGTAAATCACATTTTGTCATTGAGTCCTGGCGAGAAAAGCCCACCAAGTTTAACTATCCATCTTTTCTCTTTATTGTTTAAAATGTCATGCCATCCTGTTTTAAAAGACCGATTTCCAATGATGTTATCAATAATGCAGAATGAGAATTTGGCCGTGGGGTGCTTGATGGTATGTCTGTATAGTGCATTTGTAATTCTGCAATTTCTGATATCCCCCAAATGTTCCGATATCCTAATACGAAATTGTCTGGATGTCTGACCAACATAAAAAGCCTGGCAGGTACAGGTGGCTAGATAGATAATCCAATCTGAACTACAGTTTCCGAAAAAATTTATGTCATATAAATGACCCGTATTTTTACTCGTGAAACTTTTGGTTTTAAAGATATAACCACAGAAACTGCAATAACCACAGGGGTATGTACCAACTAGTTTGTCCCCTGTTAATGTTCTCTGAATACAAGAGTCATCCCCCATGCCACTCTTTTTGTAATGTGAAAAATGGGAACCAAGTGTCTTGCCCTTCCTGTATGAAAAGTAACAACGTTCACCTAAGTACCCTTCCAAAAGAGGGTGAGATTTGAGTATGTTCCAATGTGTGTTAATGATATTGATAAGATTGTGACTGTTTCTACCATATGTAGTAACAAATCTACACGTATCCAAGTTTTTAGATGTTGCCTGTTTTTTATATACTAACAAGGAATCCCTAGGTTTGTTGTTACTCCATTGTGCAGCAGAACTGATGGTATTCCAATGATATCCTCTGGACAGAAATCTGTTGGCTAGATCATCATGATGTTTATTCAAGTCTTGTTCCGATGAACATATTCTTTTTATCCTAAGAAATTGGGATTTCGGAATATTCTTAATAATGTGTTTGGGATGGAGACTGTTGGCATGTAATAAGGTATTATATTGTGGAAACATACGATATACAGATGTTTTCAATGTGTGGTCGGGTTGTCATCTAAAAAATGAATTTCATTCAAATCATATTCCACAGTAAATTCCGTCCCCCACATATTTCCATTCAGGTGTTCCATGAATTCTTGAAGGTAATCCGAACCTCCTTTCCACACTAGCCAACAGTCATCCAAATATCTCCTCCAGATGTCAATTTCAGGTAGATACACATTGTGCAGTTCATCATAAATAATGTGCTCCTCAATATAGCCCATGTACAGATCTGCATAAATGGGTGCAAATGAAGCCCCCATGGCTGTGCCTTGTATTTGCCAATAACAATCCTGCTGGAAATAGAACACATTTTTGGTCAAAATGTGTTCCGCCATACATACAAGTAACGTGTTCAGTCCAGGGGGATAAATGTTGGCTTTGTTTAGCCAAAATTCTAGAGCCATCAATCCTGCCCAATGTGGTATGCTAGTATATAATGATTTAACATCCAAAGTGCATAGTAGCCAGTCAGGTTCAAGTTGAGATTATGAGGCAATCTGTAAGAATTCTGTGGTGTCTTGAATTCTAGCTCTGACACATGATAACAATGGTTTCAGTTTTTCAGTAAGGAACGCAGATAAAGGTTCTGTCAGAGATCCAATACCCGATACAATGGGTCTGCCAGGTGGTTTATTGATGGATTTGTGAATTTTTGGAAGCAAATAAAGATATTGTTTGGCTGGGTCTTTAACCATAAGGTGTGTCTTAGTTTTTTCAGAAATTATACCAGCCTCTACTGCTTCTTGTAGAAAGTCATTAATTTCACGTTGAAAAGCGGGTGTTGGATCCGTACTCATTTTCATATAGTGATGATGGTTGGACAATTGTCCATTTCCTTCATCCCGATAGTAATCAGCATCCATGACTATGACCGCACCCCCTTTATCTGCAGAAAGTATGACTATATCTTTGTTATTTTTGAGCCTAGTAAGGGCAAGTTGTTCCTTGTAAGATATATTGTGTCTAATATTGTCAAGACTATTGGAATAGAAATGTAAATCTTTAATAACAGCCTGCTGGAACACCGCAACATATTTATCCATAGGGGGATTGAATGTAGATTTGTGAAATCTAAAATCTGTTGATCTTTGAGAGAGGTCAGAGTTATCCTGTTGTTTGAAAAATAGGTTAAGATTAATTTTTCTACAAAACTCTAAAGTGTCAGATACAAGTGAGCTTTCATCAATAAAGAAACCAGGAATAAAACCCAGACCTTTATTAAGTAAAGAATATTCATCAGATGATAAAATATACTTTGAGATGTTTAACACATTTGTACAAGATTGGACTATTTCACCACTGACATGAAAAGCTCCTCTAGACTTTTGACCCCTATGCTTTCTGCCTCCCCTGTGTTTCCTGCCCCTAAAGGGCCAACCATAGTTCTACCTCTTTTGATATGTGGTGATTCACCAGTGCTGGTGGATTCATTGTCTGTTGTAGAGGACTCCTCACCAAAAGTATTACTAGTGGAACCTGATTTTTTAAGAATGGATCTCGGTCTCTTTTTACGCACAAAAGTAAGATTTTTGGTGCCCTGGGCAAACCTCACACCCTCAAGCTGGTCCTGGATGTTTTGGTGAGAGAACCACATGATTAGACTATCCATAATTGAGCTGCAATATAAATAATAAAATATTAGAACAGTAAATCACATTTTGTCATTGAGTCCTGGCGAGAAAAGCCCACCAAGTTTAACTATCCATCTTTTCTCTTTATTGTTTAAAATGTCATGCCATCCTGTTTTAAAAGACCGATTTCCAATGATGTTATCAATAATGCAGAATGAGAATTTGGCCGTGGGGTGCTTGATGGTATGTCTGTATAGTGCATTTGTAATTCTGCAATTTCTGATATCCCCCAAATGTTCCGATATCCTAATACGAAATTGTCTGGATGTCTGACCAACATAAAAAGCCTGGCAGGTACAGGTGGCTAGATAGATAATCCAATCTGAACTACAGTTTCCGAAAAAATTTATGTCATATAAATGACCCGTATTTTTACTCGTGAAACTTTTGGTTTTAAAGATATAACCACAGAAACTGCAATGACCACAGGGGTATGTACCAACTAGTTTGTCCCCTGTTAATGTTCTCTGAATACAAGAGTCATCCCCCATGCCACTCTTTTTGTAATGTGAAAAATGGGAACCAAGTGTCTTGCCCTTCCTGTATGAAAAGTAACAACGTTCACCTAAGTACCCTTCCAAAAGAGGGTGAGATTTGAGTATGTTCCAATGTGTGTTAATGATATTGATAAGATTGTGACTGTTTCTACCATATGTAGTAACAAATCTACACGTATCCAAGTTTTTAGATGTTGCCTGTTTTTTATATACTAACAAGGAATCCCTAGGTTTGTTGTTACTCCATTGTGCAGCAGAACTGATGGTATTCCAATGATATCCTCTGGACAGAAATCTGTTGGCTAGATCATCATGATGTTTATTCAAGTCTTGTTCCGATGAACATATTCTTTTTATCCTAAGAAATTGGGATTTCGGAATATTCTTAATAATGTGTTTGGGATGGAGACTGTTGGCATGTAATAAGGTATTATATTGTGGAAACATACGATATACAGATGTTTTCAATGTGTGGTCGGGTTGTCATCTAAAAAATGAATTTCATTCAAATCATATTCCACAGTAAATTCCGTCCCCCACATATTTCCATTCAGGTGTTCCATGAATTCTTGAAGGTAATCCGAACCTCCTTTCCACACTAGCCAACAGTCATCCAAATATCTCCTCCAGATGTCAATTTCAGGTAGATACACATTGTGCAGTTCATCATAAATAATGTGCTCCTCAATATAGCCCATGTACAGATCTGCATAAATGGGTGCAAATGAAGCCCCCATGGCTGTGCCTTGTATTTGCCAATAACAATCCTGCTGGAAATAGAACACATTTTTGGTCAAAATGTGTTCCGCCATACATACAAGTAACGTGTTCAGTCCAGGGGGATAAATGTTGGCTTTGTTTAGCCAAAATTCTAGAGCCATCAATCCTGCCCAATGTGGTATGCTAGTATATAATGATTTAACATCCAAAGTGCATAGTAGCCAGTCAGGTTCAAGTTGAGATTATGAGGCAATCTGTAAGAATTCTGTGGTGTCTTGAATTCTAGCTCTGACACATGATAACAATGGTTTCAGTTTTTCAGTAAGGAACGCAGATAAAGGTTCTGTCAGAGATCCAATACCCGATACAATGGGTCTGCCAGGTGGTTTATTGATGGATTTGTGAATTTTTGGAAGCAAATAAAGATATTGTTTGGCTGGGTCTTTAACCATAAGGTGTGTCTTAGTTTTTTCAGAAATTATACCAGCCTCTACTGCTTCTTGTAGAAAGTCATTAATTTCACGTTGAAAAGCGGGTGTTGGATCCGTACTCATTTTCATATAGTGATGATGGTTGGACAATTGTCCATTTCCTTCATCCCGATAGTAATCAGCATCCATGACTATGACCGCACCCCCTTTATCTGCAGAAAGTATGACTATATCTTTGTTATTTTTGAGCCTAGTAAGGGCAAGTTGTTCCTTGTAAGATATATTGTGTCTAATATTGTCAAGACTATTGGAATAGAAATGTAAATCTTTAATAACAGCCTGCTGGAACACCGCAACATATTTATCCATAGGGGGATTGAATGTAGATTTGTGAAATCTAAAATCTGTTGATCTTTGAGAGAGGTCAGAGTTATCCTGTTGTTTGAAAAATAGGTTAAGATTAATTTTTCTACAAAACTCTAAAGTGTCAGATACAAGTGAGCTTTCATCAATAAAGAAACCAGGAATAAAACCCAGACCTTTATTAAGTAAAGAATATTCATCAGATGATAAAATATACTTTGAGATGTTTAACACATTTGTACAAGATTGGACTATTTCACCACTGACATGAAAAGCTCCTCTAGACTTTTGACCCCTATGCTTTCTGCCTCCCCTGTGTTTCCTGCCCCTAAAGGGCCAACCATAGTTCTACCTCTTTTGATATGTGGTGATTCACCAGTGCTGGTGGATTCATTGTCTGTTGTAGAGGACTCCTCACCAAAAGTATTACTAGTGGAACCTGATTTTTTAAGAATGGATCTCGGTCTCTTTTTACGCACAAAAGTAAGATTTTTGGTGCCCTGGGCAAACCTCACACCCCTCTGAGATTCAAATTGTCTCTATTCTATGACCTTAGCCATATGAGAGCATGTTATAATTTTTGGAATAAGGTGCTACTTGGATACATCGCACAACGAAATTCTTATTGGTATATTATATACACTCATATGCTTTTCACCTACAGCATATACCTATTGTGGATTCAGTTTAGGGATCTTACCTACAGTGAGGACACCACATTACCTGTTCTGGGGCAATACATCCACTCATTTTTATAACTTTTTTTTGAAACAGCATATTTTTTCTATTAACATTAATAAGTGGCAACCATTTTGATACAGGGCTTATTTTTTGCCTTGACTAGTTGAGGTACTTATAAAACTGCTCTATTGAGAATCTACTCACTAAGGAACATTATTTGACCCTGGTTTTTCAATGTGATTTGCACATTTTTTGGTTGCAATTAATCTCTTGTGTACTCCTGTTTTTTTTAATTATTGGATCTCATACATTTGGATCTTTTGGTGGCCGATGGGGGAATCCCTGCCACCTTTAGCACATATTTGATATACATCAAGGATCATTATTTATGACCTGGTGGTTTGTTCAGACATTCTTTGTCTTTGTTTTTTATTTGTGATTTGGATCCCCTCCAAACCTAGTGAATTTCTTGTCTGACAACTTATGGTCATGGATCTTGGGAAATTACTATCCAGCTTATGTGCGGATAAGGATGACCTTCAGGTATTCGGTATTGGTATCAGTTCCACGAACACCACTAATTTACCCATATTGGATCCAGTTGACGGTTGTGTTTCTGAATTTAATCAGCTAGGTAAACAAATTAAAACTCTAAGAACTAACATTTGGCACCACAAGCTTTTCAAAGCGTATCAGGCTCAAAATATTTCACCTAGAGGATTGAGATCCAAGATTCAGCCACTAGTAGGTGCACCTGATGACCTATTGATCAGGGATTGGCAAGCAGCACAGCAAGAAGCCGCTATGGCACTGGTTAATATATTAGCTTCCTTTTATGAAAGGACTGTAAATGCCAATACCATTGATGTTGAAAAGACATGTAATAATTTGAAACAATTTGAGGACCATATGCAATTTCAGAATTGTTTGAACAAATTATCCAGGGAATTGTCCACATTGGAGAATAATCTTAAAACTAAAAAACTCCACACATTTGCTAGAGACAAAGAAGACTACAGCAGGGGTAGACAATTTGAATCTCAGAGGGGTGTGAGGTTTGCCCAGGGCACCAAAAATCTTACTTTTGTGCGTAAAAAGAGACCGAGATCCATTCTTAAAAAATCAGGTTCCACTAGTAATACTTTTGGTGAGGAGTCCTCTACAACAGACAATGAATCCACCAGCACTGGTGAATCACCACATATCAAAAGAGGTAGAACTATGGTTGGCCCTTTAGGGGCAGGAAACACAGGGGAGGCAGAAAGCATAGGGGTCAAAAGTCTAGAGGAGCTTTTCATGTCAGTGGTGAAATAGTCCAATCTTGTACAAATGTGTTAAACATCTCAAAGTATATTTTATCATCTGATGAATATTCTTTACTTAATAAAGGTCTGGGTTTTATTCCTGGTTTCTTTATTGATGAAAGCTCACTTGTATCTGACACTTTAGAGTTTTGTAGAAAAATTAATCTTAACCTATTTTTCAAACAACAGGATAACTCTGACCTCTCTCAAAGATCAACAGATTTTAGATTTCACAAATCTACATTCAATCCCCCTATGGATAAATATGTTATGTGTTCCAGCAGGCTGTTATTAAAGATTTACATTTCTATTCCAATAGTCTTGACAATATTAGACACAATATATCTTACAAGGAACAACTTGCCCTTACTAGGCTCAAAAATAACAAAGATATAGTCATACTTTCTGCAGATAAAGGGGGTGCGGTCGTAGTCATGGATGCCGATTACTATCGGGATGAAGGAAATGGACAATTGTCCAACCATCATCACTATATGAAAATGAGTACGGATCCAACACCCGCTTTTCAACGTGAAATTAATGACTTTCTACAAGAAGCAGTAGAGGCTGGTATAATTTCTGAAAAAACTAAGACACACCTTATGGTTAAAGACCCAGCCAAACAATATCTTTATTTGCTTCCAAAAATTCACAAATCCATCAATAAACCACCTGGCAGACCCATTGTATCGGGTATTGGATCTCTGACAGAACCTTTATCTGTGTCCTTACTGAAAAACTGAAACCATTGTTATCATGTGTCAGAGCTAGAATTCAAGACACCACGGAATTCTTACAGATTGTCTCAGAATCTCAACTTGAACCTGACTGGCTACTATGCACTTTGGATGTTAAATCATTATATACTAGCATACCACATTGGGCAGGATTGATGGCTCTAGAATTTTGGCTAAACAAAGCCAACATTTATCCCCTGGACTGAACACGTTACTTGTATGTATGGTGGAACACATTTTGACCAAAAATGTGTTCTATTTCCAGCAAGATTGTTATTGGCAAATACAAGGCACAGCCATGGGGGCTTCATTTGCACCCATTTATGCAGAACTGTGCATGGGCTATATTGAGGAGCACATTATTTATGATGAACTGCACAATGTGTATCTACCTGAAATTGACATCTGGAGGAGATATTTGGATGACTGTTGGCTAGTGTGGAAAGGAGGTTTGGATTACCTTCAAGAATTCATGGAACACCTGAATGGAAATATGTGGGGGACAGAATTTACTGTGGAATATGATTTGAATGAAATTCATTTTTTAGATGTCCACTTACAACGACAACCCGACCACACATTGAAAACATCTGTATATCGTAAGTTTCCACAATATAATACCTTATTACATGCCAACAGTCTCCATCCCAAACACATTATTAAGAATATTCCGAAATCCCAATTTCTTAGGATAAAAAGAATATGTTCATCGGAACAAGACTTGAATAAACATCATGATGATCTAGCCAACAGATTTCTGTCCAGAGGATATCATTGGAATACCATCAGTTCTGCTGCACAATGGAGTAACAACAAACCTAGGGATTCCTTGTTAGTATATAAAAAACAGGCAACATCTAAAAACTTGGATACGTGTAGATTTGTTACTACATATGGTAGAAACAGTCACAATCTTATCAATATCATTAACACACATTGGAACATACTCAAATCTCACCCTCTTTTGGAAGGGTACTTAGGTGAACGTTGTTACTTTTCATACAGGAAGGGCAAGACACTTGGTTCCCATTTTTCACATTACAAAAAGAGTGGCATGGGGGATGACTCTTGTATTCAGAGAACATTAACAGGGGACAAACTAGTTGGTACATACCCCTGTGGTCATTGCAGTTTCTGTGGTTATATCTTTAAAACCAAAAGTTTCACGAGTAAAAATACGGGTCATTTATATGACATCAAATTTTTCGGAAACTGTAGTTCAGATTGGATTATCTATCTAGCCACCTGTACCTGCCAGGCTTTTTATGTTGGTCAGACATCCAGACAATTTCGTATTAGGATATCAGAACATTTGGGGGATATCAAAAATTGCAGAATTACAAATGCACTATACAGACATACCATCAAGCACCCCACAGCCAAATTCTCATTCTGCATTATTGATAACATCATTGGAAATTGGGCTTTTAAAACAGGATGGCATGACATTTTAAACAATAAAGGGAAAAGATGGATAGTTAAACATGGTGGGCTTTTCTCGCCAGGACTCAATGACAAAATGTGATTTACTGTTCTAATATTTTATTATTTATATTGCAGCTCAATTATGGATAGTCTAATCATGTGGTTCTCTCACCAGAATCTTATGACGCAATGTGATTTAATGATTAATTGTGCTAATCCATTATTTCTATTTTTCTGTATTTTATACAGCAAGTTCATCCCAATACTAAGGATGTATTTTGTTTATTATTCATAATGTATTATGACTATTTCAGGTTTTTGGCACATATTATGGTTGTCAAGTGTTTTTGGTTATTGCTTGTTTTGCAACTGATGATTTTTCATTTTAACAAAAATTTTTCTTTTGACAGGAAGTGATGTCATTCCTTCCTTGAAAGGTATATATGGAGCATTTTTATTCCATGATTGTAACTACTGAGGAAAGGTAAATAGCTGAAACCGGTCTAGTTTCAGTTCATTAAACTACTTTTTGATCCACTCGTGGTGCTGGCTTATTTTCTTTAAATTGGTCATACAGGCTTGGTTGCCGAGCACCAGTCGTACTTGCTAGCTTCATGTTCCTTGAATGTTTTTCTGTGTAAGAAAAGGCTTTCGTATTGCAACCCTACCCCATAGTCCAGACATATGGAGAATACTGGAGATTGTTTCCACATGTAGTATACAACCAGTACTTGCCAGAAATTCTTGCAGCTCCTTCAGTGTTGCTGTAGGTCTCTTGGCAGCCTTCCTGATCAGTTTTCATCTTGTCTTTTCATCAGTTTTGGAGGGAAATCTAGTTCTTTGCAACGTCATTGTTGTCCCATATTTTCTCCACTTTTTGATGACTGTCTTCACTGTGTTCCATGGTATATCCAATGCTGTGGAAATTTTTTTGTACCCTTCTCCTGACAGATACCTTTCAACAATGAGATCCCTTTGATGCTTTGTAAGCTCTCTGCGGAACTATGGCTTTTGCTGTAGCAGGCAACTGAGTAAATGTCAGGAAAATCCTACTAGGACAGCTTAACTTTATTTGGGGTAATCAGAGAATCTTTAATTGATGGCAGGTGTGTACCCAAAAAGACTGAATGCTGTAATAAAATCAAAAGGTGCTTCAACAAAGTATTAGTTAAAGGGTGAGCACACAAAACAAAGTATTAGTTTAACTGTGCGCACTAATACAACCAGCGTATTGTAAGTTTTTTAGTTTTACATTTTTCCCCCCAACAAATTTGTTTGTTTTTTCATTTAATTCTACAGGTTATAGGTCATGTTAAAGATGAGAAAAGTTTTGAAATGATTTATTGTGGTCTCATTTTTTATATCACAAAAACCTGGCATTTTAAAAGGTGTGTGTAAACTTTTTATATCCACTGTATATTATATGAATATTGTATTACCCTATTACCGTACTGTCACTCTACATTATATATATTATACTAATATCGTATTACCCTGTTACCGTACTCTTAGTCTACATTATATATACTAATGTTATGTTACCCTATTACCGTACTGTTACTCTACATTATGTGTATTATACTAATATCGTATTACCCTGTTACCGTACTCTTAGTCTACATTATATATACTAATGTTATGTTACCCTGTTACCGTACTGTTACTCTACATTATATATATTATACTAATATCGTATTACCCTGTTACCGTACTCTTAGTCTACATTATATATACTAATGTTATGTTACCCTGTTACCGTACTGTCACTCTACATTATATATATTATACTAATATCGTATTACCCTGTTACCGTACTCTTAGTCTACATTATATATACTAATGTTATGTTACCCTATTACCGTACTGTTACTCTACATTATGTGTATTATACTAATATCGTATTACCCTGTTACCGTACTCTTAGTCTACATTATATATACTAATATTATGTTACCCTGTTACCGTACTGTTACTCTACATTATGTGTATTATACTAACATTGTATTACCCTGTTACCATACTGTTATTGTACATTATATATAGTATACTAATATTGTATTACCCTATTACCGTACTGTTACTCTACATTATGTATATTAAACAAGTTTTGTGTTACCCTATTACCGTACTGTCACTCTACATTATATATATTATACTAATATCGTATTACCCTGTTACCGTACTCTTAGTCTACATTATATATACTAATGTTATGTTACCCTATTACCGTACTGTTACTCTACATTATGTGTATTATACTAATATTGTATTACCCTGTTACCATACTGTTAACCTACATTATGTATATTATACTAACATTGTATTACCCTGTTACCATACTGTTACTCTGCATTATGTATATAACACTAATACTGTATTACCGTTACCATACTGTTACTCTACATTATGTATATAACACTAATATTGTATTACCCTGTTACATTACTGTTACTGTACAATATGTATATTATATTAATATTGTATTACCCCGTTACCATACTGTTACTCTAAATTATGTATATTGTACTAATATTGCATTACCCTGTTACCACACTGTTACTCTGCATTATGAATATTATATTAACATTGTATTACCCTGTTACTGTACTGTTATTCTACATTATGCATATTACACTAGTATTGTATCACCCTTTTACTGTACTGCCAAAGCATTGTAGTGTGTGGAGCTTTTCTCCCCGGGACTCCTCTGGAAACAGGCTATTTCAGGCCCAGTCGGACTTTCCCGGTAAACAATTAAACAAACAAACAAACAAATAAATAAATACATTTTACTGCACTGACTATTATGCTATTTTCACTGAAACTTGAATTATAAAATTTGTTATTCAAAATATTGATTGCGTTACATGTGATACCTTGTAGCTTTTCTGCCCAGGTTTCCACTGAAAAAGGGCACCTGTGCCCAGTCAGAATTTCCTGGTCCACAAGTGTCAATAAAGAAATAAAGAAATAACACTGGTGTAATAACTAGGTTAGTATGAAGCTGGTAGAGTCAAGAAGAAAGCAAAGGAGAAAGGAAAATGAGAAATGGGACAATAATAGTATGCGCACGTGTGAAGAAAAGGCGAGAGATTATTGTGGTAGTTAATAGGGGAAGAAAGCAAACTCTGAATGCTCACACCATACATTATACTGTTATGGTACTTAATACTTGTTTTTTTTTTTAGTACTTTATTTCATGAATACAGCTTTTTAAGAGGAATGCATGAGAAACAATGTGAGTCTGGTGGTGAGGGAATTAGAAGAGCGTAGGTAGAATCTTATTGTCTGGTACAAATATTTAAGCATTTATCTTGAAATAAAAAAAAAAAAAAAAGCAATTAGTTTATAGTCAAGCACCTACATGATTCCTTATCTTGCATCAGCAAAGCATTTTCAGTACATAGCTGAATGTTAACTAGACCCCCAGACCACAAACCCACAAACACACTCAAGCAGGTCACTGTTAAGCGCTAAAGTGGAAGATGACAAGATTTGTTATCAGTTTGTGGAGTATGACAAGATGTGTTATCAGCTTATGCCTTGACATTTATTTCTGTACCTGCACACTGTTACATGTCATGGAAATACTAATACGTGCCACATGTCTTCTGTCTGCCCGGTATGTGTAATAGTTCTATCTACTTCTGTAACTTTGCCATGAGAACCTGTTCCCTCTGTTGTTTGCATACACTGTGTATCAATTTTGTCTGCCTCTGACCTGGGTCATGGAGGAAAATAATCTTTAAACTAGCCCTCCAATTTGATTAATAAGTAAAAATAAAATAAAAAAATAAATGTTTTAAATTTTACAGAAAAAAACTCTCATAAAAACTGGTATCTAAACATCATCTTGGATTTATTGTAATGGGCGATACAAGCTATATGACTGAGGATGGAAAGTCATGGAGAGAAGGGGAAGAGTTAGATGACTTGGAAGCCAGATTAATGGAAAAGCAACCCACAAGATGGCCAGAGGAAAACCAGATGACTGGGTAACCAAGGGCAGTGCATACGGGCTTCTCACTGAGAAGCCTATGGGGAAGAGAAGAAGAGGGGTCCTGGTTGTGAAGATTGGGTGAAGATAGGCAAAGGCTGCCAGCCTAGCCAGATTGAATTTTGGAGATAATTCTGTCATCTGTAAATATTAATGTAAAGCACATGCTTGTGTCTTAAATGGTAAAAATAGTGTACATGTGGAACTTGAAAAAAATGTAACAGCGGTGCACTCTACTGACCAAGTAAAGCATGTTGTGACCCTTTGATGTTAAAACTCGGAGCCAGCAAGTCTAGAGTGAGGCATCCTTCCTGTTGTTTTAAGGCCAGAGTTAATGGCTAGAATTATGCATGCATAAATGTCATTTATTGCTCTGGTTTCTGCCCAAAGGTGAAGAATGTAAATGTAGTTTCTTTTAGCCTAGCAATGTGAATCAGGAATGTGATTTTAAAAACAGAGAGAATCAAACAGCATTACGCATTTTATCTTGACCATCCAACTCATCAGCACTGTGTTGCTCTATATGTAAGTTCATCTTGGACTTGTGTTTTCTCTTAGAAATAGCTAGAAACTAGAAAGATGTGACTAAGTGTTTTTCTCTGATGTCAAAACTATACTACTGAATTATTTTAAGTATTTCTCTGTGATCTCTGAACTCTTGACTAGCACTGTGTAGTAAAAAGTATTGTCTTGTATGTTGACTATTTGTTATTAAATATTTTTTTTTTCAAATATTCTTTATTGCATTTTAATATAATTCAACAATAAAATCACAAACATCTAGAAGTTAACAAGATATATGAATGCATAAGCAGTGTGAAAACACAACACTACGTATAAAAGAAATTAACGAATCAAACTGTTATTTGAAGTAAATAAAAATAACTATATACAAAGTGCCATGTTATTCAGTATGTTCAAAAATAAACTATAAAGCCGCCTATCCATAAAACTTAAAGGGAAAAGGAAAAATATAAAGAGTTGTTATTAAATATTTTTAAAACCCTTTCAACTGCGGCTGTTTTTGTAGAGATAATTTAAGCTCTTTAGAGTACTTGCATGCCTTTGGTAAAATTGTACAAAGCCACTCTAATAGCTTTAGCCCTGGGCTATACTACCAATTGGATAATAATATTGCACAATAATAATTGGACACCCTTTTAAGGGCATTTGAGTAGCTGATAAATATTAGTGGGTGGTGGCAGCTGGTACTACTGTATAGTCTGGGAAAAAGGGGCACAGCTGGAGAACCTGTGCCAGCCTTCACCAGGAGTGTCGGTGTGGTTGTATAAACTCTTCTCCAAGTGTGTGTGTGTGTGTGTGTGTGTGTGTGTGTGTGTGTGTGTGTGTGTGTGTGTGTGTAGACCCTATAGCTGTGCCAGTGGGAAGACTTATTGGGGACCTGGAGAGCAAGGGAGCGACCAGCCCCAGACTGACTGTGATCTCTGTGTGCTCTTAAGGGAAATTGCACCGTACTGTGTGTATTTGTTATCCTTTCCTCCTATATGAGACATCCCTCACTGGTGTTAGTGGTGAGGATTGAGGCTCCTTTTGCTGGGCCAGGACATGGGTGTCACACTGGTCATGAGGGATTTTAACAGGTCCTCCATAGGACATATTGTCTAGACAACAGAAATCAAAAGGATGCATTCCTAAAACTTTGACAGTACACACAATAATCTCTTCCAACCTCTTCTACAAGAAAATGCATTGGATCTGAACATGTGCAGGAGAAGACAGCTTGAGAAAATGAGGCTACAAAATCAGATGATAGGCAGTGGTGTCACTGAATCACTGTGGGACATGGCTGGTGGGCAAGGGTATAGCAGGCAAAGTAGATGGCATCAGTGATTTGAACGAAAAGCTCACTGAATGAATGACAATGTGATACAAGGTTGATAGGTCCTTGGGAGGGTATGGTAAAGCTGAAAGAAGTACTGGAAGTCACAGAAAGCTAGGCAAATCTTGTTTCAGAAAGGAATTAACATGTATATCTGATTACAACAGATACGGTTAACAGTATCAGTGACAAGAAAAGACTCTACTATTTAAAATATAGGGTAGAAGGAAATGGGGGGTGGGTACGTGGAAACTAGGAATAGGGTGATATACAAACTGTGAGGCATGGGGATAGAACTATGACTTGTGATCAGTGAAGTAAAATATATAAATAATTCACTCCCATGGTAATCAAGGTTTTGGCCATGTGTAAGATGCAGCAAGACACCTTTTGTGCAAATCAGTGAAGCCCAGACAAATACAGCAAAAAGCACTCAAGTCACAGCAATTTAAAACAAACAAAGTGGAGCTCCCAATCAGTAACAGCCTGGAGATTGGGATATCACCAAGAATATAGAATTTTTTTTCTCCTGTAAAGTAACTCAGAAGAAATGCAATCTAGTCCTTGTGACTAAGTATAAGTGAAAAATATTGCAGTAGCTTAAACAAAACGACTTAGGCAGGTTTACTTCTGCCATAAGTCCAAGCTTTCTCAGTAAAAGCAGCCAGTTCAGTAGTTTTAAATAAATTTAGTAATAAGTGCTGAAAAATATTTTATTTATTTATTTATTGTTGACCAGGAAAGTCCAACTGGGATAGATACACTTTTCAGAGGGGGGGGGGGTTAAAATATTTGCCTACATAGACAATATACGGTATATTTTCATTTTTCACATTGTATGTAATATTTCCATATTGGTTACATATACATTTTTGCATACATAATTAGGTGTATGTAAATACGCAGTAAAACAATATAAATAAGTAAATAAGATTATTCCAGAACACGTACCAGATGCAAGCTGTCAACCACAAGAAGGCAAACCGGCCAGTGCATCAAAACTTTAACACAGTTTATTAAAAGTAAATAAGATACTTCCCATGTGGTCATGGGTTCAGCCGTGTATTCAAAATCATGTATCACATTGTGAATAATTGTAAATATAACAATAATAGTGTTGAGAAACCAGCAACCAAGAAATGAAATCAACACTAAAAACGTCGAAAGAATGCAGCCGCACACAGCTATGATACAGCCTGTGATTTATTCCAACAAGCCGGGCAAATACAAATAACAGTAGTAACGGATTTAGCGATTTCTTCCACCTAAAACGTGGATTTCATCAGAATCATCTACACAAGTCACTGAACTTAATTTATCAGTTTTGTGGCGCCAAAAAAGGTTTAAACACAATAAAAATTTAAAGAAACATACACAAACTCACACATAAATACCATTCTAGATCATAAAAATAAAAAACGTAATACTACATGTTTATATACTAATTAATATAACAGCTAATTCATTGTTAACTCTCTTACATCAAATTGTCATTCAAAGACTACTTCAAAGTTAATAATAAAATTGATGTATACCAGCATGGTAAAAAATAAATAAATACAAAAATGTAATATATGCAAAAATTGCTAAAAAAGCTATCCATAGTACTGAATGTATGCATAGGGGAACTAGTAATTCTCTATGGGGACAAATGTACCTTTACAACAAATTGACATATGTATATATGTGCTAGCTTATTGAAATATCAAAAAAATCATAATAATGATATAAATATAAATATTGATATTAATTATAAATATTAATACAAATTAATTAGACCATAAAACCCTATATTCTAATGTCTCTCTTGTATAATAAGTATCTTTGTATAATAAATATATAAAAGTAAATGCTTAAAAACAAGTATTTAAAAATACATATATATAAGTGTCTTAAAGTGATGAATTGTGAATAATACTTTTGGTTTATCAGTTATATTTAATATATATGAGTATCCAGTATTTATGTAGAAGACAGACGAGTGTACCCAACTTTATCTAGAAAACCTACTTCAGCAAATAGGTTGTTGTGCAGTGTTGTCCAGTTGTGTAAAGCCCAGCCAAAGGGAGCCTAGACACACACACACACACACACACACACACACACACACATATATATATATATATATATATATATATATATATATATATATATATATTATTTAAGATACACATTTTTAACATAGCATCACTCAAATCAAATGCCCAACACAGCCCATGAGGTCTGCAACTGGTCTTTAAAATCCAGAAAGCACAGACCCACTGACGTAGGCTACCTTCCAGGTCTATGACTTCTAATACTGCTTCTTTTATCCAGACTTGCTCCCCTTCACTTTTTTATAAACAGGTTTTATTAAATTCACAAGCCTCCAGCTTAACCAGCTAAAGTAATCGACAGCATCAGTTGTTTCCATTCTGCGTCAAGCAGCCATTTACTGCTCTACACAGCTTCACCATTGCATTTCACTCCACTGCCTGCTAGTTTTTTTTTTAATTTATGTATATATATATATATATATATATATATATATATAAAAGAAATCACAAGCCATTTGCAGCAGCTCACCAATTATCCTATGCTCTAATTTTGCTTCCACACAGGTAGGCCTCACCTCACTCCAGCTACCAAGGTCCTGTTTCCATACAATCAAGGGCAGAGTAAATCACAGGTAATTCACTCTACAACATCTGCTGTAGAAACACAGTGGTGCTGCTGCTTGCTAACCTTAAATGTCCTCCTCCTTGGCTTTTCCTATGCTTTCCTGACCCAGCCTACTTCTTGTTGCTAGGTGAAAGTGATGGAGGCACCACAAACTTCTTGTACTGAAATTATGGAAAATCAGTCTTTTTGGAGTAATTCTGACCTGTTTTCTGCTACTTTGCCATGATTCTATGCTGCAGGCATCTGGCAAAGAGAATATATCTGCTAAAGACTTGAACCCAGATAATGGAAGACATCAGCTTCTCTGTAGGCAACCACACCCAAGAAGAGATTAGCCAAGTGTACCCAGTTTCAGCTTTCCCAACTGTTAGAGATATCAGATTTCAACAACTAGCCATAGCCTGGTTGGTCTTAGCCAAGTACATTCTACTTCAGCACTGGATCCTGATCCAGCTACCATTCCTTTGAGTGCTGTTCTAGTACACCTTCCCTGCCCTCCATGTCAGTCAGCTACTGCTACAGTGTCAAAAGACTCCGCATCAGCAATAGGTCATAGTCCAGGACTTCATCCTTCCATTTTAGTTTTTGTTCCTCCAATTTTGGTCAGTATGGCAAATTTTGCAATGAGAAGAGGAAGCAACAGATAGCTGCATTACAGAGGAAATGTCCCCACATTTGTTTACTTCAGAAATTTGAGAGTAACCTGGACAGGTATTTTGTTTGGGGCTCTCTAATTCAACTTTTGTGATCCTTCATCTCCCAAAATATATTCACTGTTTTCTTTGGGACTAAATCTTTCACAGAGGTTGCATTCAAGACTGCCACTTTGCCTTCAACATTCCTGAGTTGTTTATTGATGATCAAATGCATCCTGTAGTAATCTCATTGTGTAAGATTTCAGCTTCAAGGCTTAATGTAGACTTTTTTGCAATTCTCTGCAGACATTTTGGATAAAAAGGACATTCATTATTATTTGTCTGAATATTGTACCTGGTTTGTCTTAATGGTGCATTGCTCTGACTCTAGTGTATAGCGTTCTGGGTTCGAGACTTGGCATGGATGTCTTTTGCAGCTAACATTGGGTAAGACAGTGATTCAGGTTGTAGCCTGCTATAGGACCCCAACCATGTCCCAAGACTCACACTCCATGTTCCTAAGCACCCTGGATAATATTAGGGTCCAACCTAACACTCTCTTACTAGGCAACTTCAACTACCTCTCCATTAACTGGGTAAACTACTCATGTACCAATACACTTGCCCAGTGTTTCCTGGAGTTCATTAATTCCAATGCCCTGGACCAGCTTGTTCTTACCCCCACTAGAGGTAGCAACATCCTTGACCTGGTCATTACTAACATGGGCGACTGTTGCTCTACACCAATAATCAGCTCATCCCTGGTTAGATCCGAACACAAACTAATCACCTTGGAAATCTACATCCCTCCCACACCCCACACCCCCCCCACAAAGGTAACCACTATGAAAAACCAAAGCTAACTTTGGGCTCCTAAAAACAGAGGTGGCTAACTTCACGGCACCCATGCAAATGGAGAATAGTTGTATGACTGCAAAATCATACATCAATGCACTCTACGAACATGTACACAAATGCATGGATCTTGCCATACCAATAGAACCAAGACACTCTCCTCCAAAAAAGGGAGGCCAACCTGGTTGTCATATACCATAAACAAACTCTACAACAGAAGGAGGAAATTGATGTAGGATAAGGTGAAGTCCCAAGAATGGAAAAACTCCCTTATCAGCCTCAACAAAAAGGTGAGATCCCTCATTAAATCCTCTAAAGCTAGCTATGAAAACAGAATTGCAGCAGATAGTAAAGAGAACCACAAGGCCTTCTATAGTTATGTAAAGAATCTCCATGGCAATACCCAGATTTGCTCTGAGCTACTTGCACAATGGTATCTCCTATACGGAGCCAACAGATATTGCCAATATACTGGCCAACAGATTCAGTGCCAACTTTACCCCCCCCAAAGGACTAATCACAATACCAGTAGATTGTCAGGCACCCAGTATTACTGCTGCACAGGTTAAAATAGCACTGTCCAAGGCAAAGAATACAGCTTCTATGTGACCTGACAACATCTCTGGTTTTGTTCTACATGAACTACAGAGTGAATTGTCACCTCACCTGTGTGCCCTGTTCAATCACAGCCTCACCTCAGGCTTGGTCCCTACTGAATGGCGCATTGCTACAGTCATCCCTCTCCACAAAGGAGGAGCAACTACAGATCCTGGGAACTATCGCCCCATTAGCCTGACGAGTCTGATATACAAAGCTATGGAACACATCATCATGGACCTAATAAACAAGGATATAGGGAATCTCCAAACTCTGGATCCACACAGCTTGGTTTTGTGAAGGGTAGATCATGCCTGCTCAATGTGGTTGACTTCTTTGAGTCAGTCACCAGAGCTGTGGATGAAAGCAAGGTGGATCATACAGCCTACCTTGATCTGGCCAAGGCCTTTGACACCATTCCCCACTCAGGAATCATAGAACAACTCACTAAACTAGGCATCAACCCCTATATCACTAGGTGGGTTGCAAACTGGCTCACAGATAGAACCCCCAATGTGAAAGTAGCTGACTCCAAGTCAGACTGCTGACTAGTCATGAGTGGAGTCCCACAGGGTTCAGTCCTGGGTCCTCTCCTGTTTGATATCTACTTCTCTGAAGTCCAGGCTAACACGAAGGGACTGTGGCTGACAAAGTTCGCAGACAATTGCAAGTTGGGTGCTATTATTAACTCCCCAAGTGATGTTGATATTCTATAGAATGGCCTCACTGAGATGAACAGCTGGTGTCAGAACCATGGCTTTAAGCTCAATGCCAAAACATGTCTCATCATTTCCATTGAGAAAAACCTGGTTCCCATGAATTACCACATCGATAGTAGTCCATTGAACACAGAAAGCATTATAAGAGATCTGGGAACACAGGTTGATAGCAATCTCTCTTTTGATCACCACATTGCCACTGTAGTCAGAAAGTCCTTCTATGTGTCACATCTCATTACTAAGGGTTTTGTATCCAGGAAGAAAGAGGTCATTGTCTCCCTCTACTCTTCCCTCAGTAAGCCAGTCATTGAGTACAATGACCCATTTGACATGTACCTCATGAGACACCTGCAACAACTGGAGAGGCCACAAAAGTACCTCACAAAGAGGATCCTAGGCCTTAAACACTTGTTCTAAATGGACAGACTCACAACACTCCATCTATTCTCTGTCTCATATTGCCTACTTAGAGGCGGTCTCTGCTTGACTTACAAAGCCATGTTTGACCCAGCTCTGTTAGAAATGCTACATCTAAAGAAATCCCAATTCCTTTGCACCACATGCTCCAGAGACCTCAACCTCATTACCACAATTAACAGGACATGCTGGAGGGACAGGGTCATAACCCAGAGACTGCCCATGCTATGGAACAGACTTCCCATACATGTCAAGCAGAGCACCTCACTGACCCCTCTTCAAGAGAAATCTTGATGAGTGGATGGGAAACAGAAAATTCACCCCGGGGATAACTCCAGTGGCTCTACTCGACAGAGGCACTGGGAACTAAGGTTAGGTGGCACTATGCCAGGGTAATCCTATGGCTAGGCTTGTAAAGGCCCCAGGGCCATTAGTCTAGTGCACACCAGCAAACCTATGAACCTATGAGAAGCTTGGATTGACCTCAAGATAACAGACAATAAGATTATTTATTTACTGAATGTTGTTGCCATCTATTTGCAGTGACGACTTTCACTATGCCTTTCAACAAAAGGTGTGCAATGATTTTGTGTTAACCATACCCATCTCATTTCTGAATGCTTGAAAAAAAATGTGCACATTGTGGTGATGGAGGTCATGTGGACAAAGTGTGCACACTGTGGTATATGGGTAGACATACTATCAACCATTTTTCATTAGACTGTCTGGAGACTGCTTTTCCTCCAGTTTGTGCCTGCAGGGTCTGTCCCTACCCTCTTCTCAGTTCTCCACTGCCTGGTCCTATTATAGAGTCTAGTACTGTACCGGTTTGTGCTGTTGCCACTTTGCCTCCCCCCTCATTAATGGTCTACCCCCCCATCCTCATCTATTGCTTTGAGGTCTGACTTGCTGGAGGCAGATTAAGATTCTGTATCACCACCAATGGTTCCAAATGTGCAAACGGAAGGCATAGCTTCTACTGCTATAAGTACAGGGAGATGAACAGGGTCTGCTACTGTGGATTCTAATTACATCCTTACAGAGTTGATACAGACTACTCCTCCTCTATTCTAAAGCCAGTTTTATCCCTCATTGATTGCAGTCATTCCTTGGTTTGTGGGACTTCAGCTGAATTTAACTAAGTGCACTCACACTGGTGATACTATCCTTTTGGATAATGCCAAGATTTCTGTCTCTTCACTTATCACTTTAGGAAATATACTAGTTTTGTGAGCCAAGGCCCTGACACAGGCTTGGAAATCCTTCTGTGTTTTGTTTTGGAGGAAGGTGTATTTCTTACACCTTGCTTTGTATAACAAGTTAGTTTATTACTGAAGATTGCTTTGATTACCTGTCATTGGAGTAGTGCTTTTGGCATATGACTTTTAGGGTGAACATTTTAATTCTGAGCAGTGGTGAATTTTTATGCCAAGTTTCATCAGGGTGCAATGGGCCTGCTCCATCCCATATTTTATGCATACATTTTTTTAGTAACCTTGCCCCTTCTCTTTTGTGCTCCATTTTGTTTTTTTAAATATAGAGTATATTGTGAAGGGACAAGAGGAAACCCTGTTGGTTTTCCATTTGGTTTTATGATTGTAATTGGCATTTGTTTCTATGGAATTTGTACCTTTCTTCAGCTCCCCTGTAGCAGACATCATTGGTATGAGAACATCATGGTGACCCACTACTTAGCTGATCGATGAAATGAATTATCTCCAACTCTTAGTACCGTTTTCCAGCACAGATTTGCTGGGGTTCAGGCTGTGCTGCAGCTGGGCAATTTCTTTAAAGGCCCTGCCACTTAAATAGTTATGGCATCACAGCCCCTTACAGGGACATCACACTGCACTGTACTGTGTCTGATTGTGGGGCAGAGAAGAAACTATTCTGCATCTTTTTATTTCATTTATTTATTGGTTGTGGGAGGATTAGGGGGATATGACCTCTAGTTTTACTTCATTTTTTAGGAGGACAGTTGTTACTGGTATCTGTAGACATGCTATTGTATGACCATTATGAACATTTTATTTTAACAACAGTAGAGTCAATTGATAAAATTATACCGACAACAGCTTGGCCCATTTTGTTTACCCTACTAAAGATAAATCTCCAGGCTTGCTGTCTGGCATTGAAAAACTATTTTATGGAAGCTTATTATCTGGCTATGTTTCAGGGGATTGGATAGATGAGGGTTTTTTGTACATATGTATAGTCATTGCTGTGTATAGTTGTCGTATGTTTTCATTACTAAGCAGTACAAAGCAGTAATGCAGTAAAGTATTAATGCAGTAATGCAGTAATCACTCTGCTGAATATTAAGCATCTTTCGTCATTCTCGGTTTGTTTGCTTGCTTTTGTTAGGCAGATGTGGCATTTTTCCATTATGCTTGTGTTTTTATTTTCTCATTACATCAGGATTTTCTTTTTTCCTGTTATTTACCTTCTTAATTTTTATTGCATTCTGCATGTGTTTTGCTTATGTTTTACTTGTATTTCACTTATAGTTTGATTAAACTTATTGTCCCAGCCTCCTTTCTGTTTTTTTTTTTTTTGCTGCCTCAGCTGCCCTTTTTACATTTCACCCTGCCTGTGACTCACAGGAGCATATTCTGCCCCTTTATGATGCCCCTCATCTGTTGTTTTGTATTCTACATACCTGTGTATTTTTGTTTTTCCCCCTAGGGTTACACTGTGAAGGGACCAAGGCAACAACTAAATAAATAAATAAATGCATGCACAGAAGCAAGCAAATCCATGAAGCTAAGATGAATACATGCCGAGGCAAAACACAGAAGAGCCATTAAAAGTCTAATGGAGCCACTAATGTACCACAGAAGTGCTTTAAGCAGGGAAAAGGGCATTATCTAGGGCAACATTTGTGGGGCAATATTAAGATGAAGATTAAAGAAGTGCTTGTTCTGCAAAGTGGGGGGGGGGGGGTAGGTCTTTACTCCAACTGGTAACTTTTAAAACTGTTGATGAGAACAAAATACTAAGGTAGAAAAAGAAGTGTTTTATTGATAATGATAAATGTATAACATTCAAGGTAAACGGAATGGAAAAAGACAAAATCACTTTTTTAAGATTTAGCTGCAGTAGGGTTTGTTGTCTTTACTATCATATTAACTAGTCTCTTTTTACTGAGAGAGCGAGTCACATTTACCCATTTGTTAGCATTCCCTCCTACTCAGTAATATAGACCTTGGTTTCTATTATAACTCTGAACATCCAGGACCTGTCCAGTGCTAGACTGCCTGTGTATCCATGGCACACCAGTCTACACACTGATACCACTGACATACAGCCTTGTGGAATTACAAGGTAGTGCTGTTACATTAGCTGCGATTCAGGAGGCTATGTGCACTGCCCACATTCTAAGATACAACTGATGGCTCAGAGGTGTCTCTTCTTTCAATCTCAGTAACCCTAGGCATATGTTTCCATAAGCTATGTTTTTTATTTGCTTTAATTTTCCTAAAGCAGTGAGTAAAGCATCCCAATGGAGGAGTGTGGTTTGTAATGATCAGTGATTTTTTCCACTTAAGTTTCCACAACACAAGAAGTATCACAATGACAAGAAATTACTAACCTTATTTTGCCTTGTGTACAAATAACTATTGGCAAAAAAGTCATGTTTTAAACTTGTGGGTTTAAAAGGAAAAAAGTAAAATAATAATGATGCCGAACTAGAAAATGATGGTTAGCTTCAGGGTGAGGCTATTGCTAGTCATGCTGTAACACTGCCAACCTTGCAGCTCCTTTAGAATCAGTAAGATGTACCTTACCTGCTTATCAACCAGTCTCAGGTATATTCAGCTAGATGTACCTTACCTGCTTGTCAACTTGTCCCCGGCATATTCAGACAGATGTACCTTACCTGCTTATCAACCTGTCCCAGGTATACTCAGCCAGATGTACCTTACCTGCTTGTCACCCAGTCCCAGGTATATTCAACCAGATGTACCTTACCTGCTTGTCACCCAGTCCCAGGTATATTCAGCCAGATGTACCTTACCTGCTTGTCACCCAGTCCCAGGTATATTCAGCCAGATGTACCTTACCTGCTTGTCACCCAGCACATCTACAATATCTACACAAACATAATCTCTTACCAGCTTCTTTGAAGTATCCTGTAGCCTATATGCAACAGACCTAATTTTATGAACTAAAATAAAAATCCTTCCCCTCCACGGCAACAGTAAAACTAACTTTACCTTAAATTATCAATACAAAGCAAAAAGGTAACAGCAACCCGATACTGTCCCCCTTACATATTTTAACTAGCCCAATGCAGAGACGTATATGCCAACCCATGTCCCATCTCCTCCCCTCCAAACCCGCCTACCTCCTATAATCACCAAATATTACAACCATCAACCTTCAAAATATCAAAAACAAAATCCCAGAATTACATGCCTGGATAGCTCACAACAAACCTGATATTATCGCAGCTACTGAGACATGGTTAAAACTCTACATGAAAGATGCTGAATTCCTACCCCAGGATTTTCTTGCTTTAGATCAGATGGACCACATAAAAAAGGTGGAGATGTCACTCTGATGTACCCAAATATCTTTAGTGTTGTCCCATATATTAAGTCTAACCCATATTTTTCCACATCCGAAATATTAGTTTCATTCCTAAAAATGAATAATTACAAGAGTCTCTGTTTTGTAGTCCTATATATCCCTCCAGGCAATAGCATCCTTATATTAGAAGAAATCATTGCCTGAACATCAACTATTATAACAAATTAAACAATCATTCTGGGTGATGTAAATATTAACTGGCTAGATATCTAACACTGCCATCCTGCCTCCAATATCAAACTATATAACTTCACCCAGTTAATTACCAATATAAATAAACCCAACAAAAACAATGACCATGGCTCAATCTTGGACTGGATTCTGGTCTCTGACCCAACTAGAATTGCCTCCATAGGAACACTCTCTAATAGTATAAGTGACCACCTACCTCCATTCATAATACGGAAAACTACCCCAACACCTAGTAAACACCAATATAAGCAAACTAGCGACTTATCCCATTTCTGACCAACCATATTTAATGAAACCTTACAAAGTATCAACTGGAATTCATTGCAATTCCTTCCCCTAGATGAGGCTATCGATTTCTTCACCTCAACATTTCTCAAGATCCTAAACAATCTAGCTCCAATCCGACAAAAGAAGATAAAAAATAATCATGCTAGGTGGCTTAGTAGACCCACTAAGCAACTCATGACTGCCAGGGACAAAGCCTGGAAATTATGGCAAAAAAACAAAAATCCCTCTGAGCTCACACCATTTCTTTATTTATTTTTAGTTTTGTTTGAAATTTGTTAGCCAGGTTGGTCCAGCTGAGCCAGGAGCCCATTTTCAATGGAGACCTGAAGAGAAAAGCTCCAGTTACAAAATAATTTAGGATTACATAGGTAACAAAAAACAGAAAGTATGATAATCAAATATAACTGCAAAGCATATTAATACAAGTATGAATCAAACATATTCAGATTACTGTAAGAGGGTTGACTCAAAGAAATAAGTATATGAACCCCTTTAACTGCAAAGCATATTAATACAAGTATGAATCAAACATATTCAGATTACTGTAAGAGGGTTGACTCAAAGAAATAAGTATATGAACCCCTTTAACTGCAAAGCATATTAATACAAGTATGAATCAAACATATTCAGATTACTGTAAGAGGGTTGACTCAAAGAAATAAGTATATGAACCCCTTTAACTGCAAAGCATATTAATACAAGTATGAATCAAACATATTCAGATTACTGTAAGAGGGTTGACTCAAAGAAATAAGTATATGAACCCCTTTAACTGCAAAACATATTAATACAAGTATGAATCAAACATATTCAGATTACTGTAAGAGGGTTGACTCAAAGAAATAAGTATATGAACCCCTTTAACTGCAAAGCATATTAATACAAGTATGAATCAAACATATTCAGATTACTGTAAGAGGGTTGACTCAAAGAAATAAGTATATGAACCCCTTTAACTGCAAAACATATTAATACAAGTATGAATCAAACATATTCAGATTACTGTAAGAGGGTTGACTCAAAGAAATAAGTATATGAACCCCTTTAACTGCAAAACATATTAATACAAGTATGAATCAAACATATTCAGATTACTGTAAGAGGGTTGACTCAAAGAAATAAGTATATGAACCCCTTTAACTGCAAAACATATTAATACAAGTATGAATCAAACATATTCAGATTACTGTAAGAGGGTTGACTCAAAGAAATAAGTATATGAACCCCTTTTTTGTTTTATATATATATATATATATATATATATATATATATATATATATATATATATATGTGTGTGTGTGTGTGTGTGTGTGTGTGTGTGTGTGTGTGTGTACAAACAAGTTATATACAAGTGATCAAACAAGTGATATACAAGTGATCAGATTTCTTGCCTAGGTTTCGTAGGAAAGTATAGATGCTTTCAGGAGTTCAGAGGGAGAAGCACCATTGTATAAAGGGGAAATATTAGGTAGGTTTTAAGCAGAGACATGATTTGGTATTGAGAAGATAATGTGTGAGCTCCTTTTTAAAGTGCACAGGGTGTATGAGGGAGTGTATATGTAGAGGAAGTTTGTTCCAAGTTTCGGCTATAGAGCAGTTATATTGTAGTTTGCCTATGTTCTTCTTTGGATGATCCACATTCAGAAGTTGTTGGTTATAGGTGCAGAGGGTTCTAGAAGGGGTATAGGTAGATAAAAGAGTAGTGAGAGCTGGACTGGATGAAGGCCTGTATAGAATGGAGTGAATTACTTGAAATTGAGAAAGTAGCAGTAGTTAAAGGAATTCGAGCCATTGTAATGAATTCAGGACAAGCAGTGATGGGAGTTGTAGGGGGAGTTTGCAATGAATCTTGCAATTTTGTGGTAAGTTTGTTGCAGTTTGCTCATGGTAGTAGCTTGTATATTGGTTAGTAATGGGGCTGCATAGAGAAGTGTGGGCAGGAGGAAGGACTGTACTAAGGTGAGTCTAGCATTTGGAGTAAGAAATCTTTTGTTGCAATAGAGCAAGCCAAGTTTCTGGTGTGTTTTTTTTATTCCTTGCAGTAAGTGTAAGTTAAATTTGAGTTTGTCATCAATAATAACTCCTAACAGTTTAGTGTGTGGTTCAGGTTTTATGATAGTGTTGTTAGAGGATGTTATAGTAAATGTAGATTTATGGTCGGAAAGTGAGCAGGGGAGAAAGAGCATGAGCTTGGTCTTTTTGGGGTTAAGGATAAGAAGACTGTCAGATAGCCATTTCTCTGTGTATAGAAAGGAGTTTTGAGTAAGGGTGAGAAGGTCTGTAATACTACTGGAGATTGAGATGAGTGTAGAGTCATCTGCATATTGTATAAGTGAAGATTGTCTGCAAGAGGTGAAGAGTTCGTTAGTAAATATGTTGAATAAGAGGGGACCCAAGATAGAGCCTTGAGGAACACCTGTTGGAACAGATATAAAGGGAGAGCAGGAGAAGAGCCATTTGACAGATTGCTGCCTACCTGAAAGATAGCTGGAGAACCAGGCAAGGTGGGAGGAAGATAGGTTGAGGTTAGATAATTTAGAAAGGAGTATTGGGTGAGAGACTGTATCAAAGGCTTTGGAAAGGTCAAGGAAGAGGCAGGATATTAGATGATTGTTATCAAGGGCTTTGGCTATGGTATGAGTGAAAGAGAGGAGGGCGGTGGATGTGCTGTGGTGGGGATGGAAACCATGCTGAGTGGGAGTGAGAAGGTTGTGTTGGAGGAGGTGGTTGAGAAGTCGTGAGTGAATGCATTTTTCGAGTAACTTGGAGATGGGAGAAAGAATGGCAATGGGACGATAGCTAGATGGATCAGTGGAGTTACCACCCTTATGTAGTGGGATAGTAGAGAAGTATTTCCAGACAGCAGGAACTGTAGCCTCTTATATAGATCTGTTAATGAGCATGGATATAGGATAGGCTACAGATTCAGCAGCAAGTTTGAGAAATGTAGGAGGTAGGTTATCGGTAGAGGGAGAGCATGGTTTAAGCTTTAGAAGAAGGGATTTAATGTAGAAAGTTGACACAGATTTAAATGAGAAGAGATTCAAGTTATGGGGGTTGATGGTGGTAGTGATAGTTTCATTGTTAGTATTAGAGTGAGTGAGGTTTTGGATAGTGTCAATGAAGTGTTTGTTGAGTAGGGTAGCAATTTCTGGAGGAGAGCTGTTTGGGTAGGGTGAGGGACTAGAAGGCTTACCAGGGTAAAGTATTTTGTTAAGAGTAGTCCAGAAATTGCATGAGTTGGACCTGTTGCCTAGTTGAGGTGAGTTATAGTAAGATGTCTTGTCTTTAGTGACTAATTTCTTGACTAGGTTACGTAATTGTCTGTATTTAAGTAGATAGGGAGTATGCCTGGTTTGAAGCCATGACTTCCAGTTGCTATCCCTGTTATGCATCAGTGCTCTAGTATCTTTGGAGAGCCATGGAACATAGTTTGATTTAATTCTAATTTTCCTGGAGGGAGCCAAGGAATTAAGGGTATCTAGGAAAATGTTGAATTTAATGACAGCATCATCAAGAGGGATATGTTTAAGGATGGACCAATCAAAACTAGATAGTATGGATTTAATGACAGCATCATCAAGACGAATGTGTTAAGGATGGACCAATCAAAACTAGATAGTATGGAGTTAAATTGGGTGTTATTGAAGTTAAAGAGCTTACAGCCATCTCTATATAGGTGGGGTTTGTGTGGCTGGAAGGTGTGTCTAAGGACAGAGGTGGGGAGGTGATCACTTAAGGAGTCAGGTAGGGTACATGGGCCATAGTAGAGGTGGGGAGAGTTGGTGAGTATCCAGTCAATGGTGGAACTGGAAGATAAGTCTGTTGAAATTGGTGGGGGATGTAAGTAGTTGATGGAAACCATGTAAGTTGATGATGGATTGTGGGGAGTCAGTAGTAAGTTTGGACCAGTCTATACTGACATCACCAAGAATGAGAGTTTCATAGTCTAAGTTGTGGCTAAACCACGATAGGATATTTTCGAGGGTGGGTATGTTATTCCCAGGGGGGATGTAGATAGAAGTGACAGCAAATTTCTTCTTTGGGTTTAGATGGCAGTTTAGGATGAGAAGTTCAGCAGGATGGAAAATGGGAATGGGGATAGTGACAGGAGACAGACTTAGGCTATCTGAGGAGAGTATGGCTACACCACCACCTTTTTAGGGGATCTGTCAGCACGATAGATGTTGTAACCAGGTGGCAGTATTTCACTGTTAGTGATGTGAGACTTGAGCCAAGTTTCGGACAAGGCAAGGCTGTTAGGGTTTGTATAAGCTATCCAGGAATGTAGCTCTGAGATCTTGCTAGTTAGACTTTGAATATTTATAGACTATATGGACAGGTGTTTATGTGTAGATGTTTGTTGTAACTGAGTATGGGTATTGTTAGGGGTGAGAGCAGAAGGGGTGGGATTGGAGGAATGATGAAGGGATTGAAGGCCTGGGTTAGGGTGGATGTCACCAGAGAGTAGAAGGTTATTTGTGAGGTGTGTGAGTGGAGTATATGCTAGGTGGAGAAAGATGAGTTTTGGTTTGGGTTTGAGGGTAATTGTATGGTTGTAAAGGAGGGTAAATTTGTGAAAAGTAGAGGAGGAGAAACTAAAGAGTGATGGGGAAATGGTTCAGTATGAAGTAGTTAATAGGTTAGTGTGGGAGGTAGAGGTGGGGGAACATTTAAGTGGGCTGGGGAGGTAGGGCTGGTATGAGTGAAATGAGTTTAAGGCTGAAAGGTATAAGAGTAGTGGAGTGGCAAAGAAGAGGAAGAGTTGCATTGATAGGGGAATGACTGAGAGTTTGTATAGGGAGTAAAACCGAGTGAAGGAAGGAAGTGAGGTGAGTGGGGAAGGAGTACTGGCAGGAAGTGTGTTGTGAGAGGCTGAGCTGTCAGGAAGGGGAGGGAATGGAGAGTATAAGTATAATTGATGTAGGCTGGGTTAGGGTAGGAGAGCAAAGAGAGCCAGAGTGTAGCAAAGGTGAGCGGAGTGGGGCATACACCCCTAGAAAAACTACCAGAAACAATCAGGAAAACCAGGGAAGTTAAGCAGATATGAGTTTGAGAAGGCAGGGAGGCAGAGGTACAGGGAGAAAAATACAGGGTAGGTCACTCGATATAAACAACTCCATAATCAAGTAGAGCAACTAGTCATTAAAATAAAACATAACACTATTTTAGGCTACAAAACCACCATAAGCAAAACCCAAAAAATTCTGGAGCTCTGTCAGTTCTTTACTAAACCCAGGCTTAAATAATAATCCCTGTCCAAATCCAGATAAAACACCTACTGAAATAGCCTGGCTCTTTAACTCATATTTCATCAATACTATAGCTAATCTAATTTTCACCTTTCCACAAACCAACTCACCCCCTTCTAATCCATCCACACAAAATACCTTCAATCCCCCCTTCATCCAGCTTTTCTCTCTCTCCTATACCTACCGCCACTATGAAAAATGCTTCTTAAACTTAAAACAGGCACCAACACCCCTTACAACCTACCTCCTGAATTCCTACAAATATCTGCCAACTCTGTTGCTTATCCCATCAGCATACTTCTCAACAGATCTAGTCAGGAATCCCATGTACCTACTCTTTGGAAAAAAACATATATTCTGCCTCTTCAGAAAGGAGGCAACAACATAGATGTATCCAACTTTCGACCTATTGCTATCCTCTCACCCATCTCAAAAATTCTGGAAAAATGCATGCATACTCAACTTCTTCATTATCTGCTTCACAAACAAATCCTTTCTCACACTCAGCATGGTTTTAGGCTGGGTCACAGCACTACTACTGCTCTTATATCCTTCATGGACACAGTTAACCAGGCCCAAGACACTGAAACAAATTGTTTCTTCTCTCTTTCGTGACCTTTCTAAGGCCTTTGATCAGTGGCATAGCTAGAGTTTGTGCTGCATTGGGCTGTCTTTGAGTTTGCCGCC